>NC_028355.1:12646809-12772656 GCF_000741045.1 Vigna radiata var. radiata
ACATCCAAGAGGAAAGCGTATCGTGAACGACCGGAGGACCCGAGCAGACGGTGGTGAAGAGTGCGGACCGACTTAGACCCCCAAGGCAGAAACATAACTGATATCAAAGCCCTTGCACTAATATCATCTATTAAAAGATGTTCAATTGTGATGAAAAAAAGCAAAGGTTGTAAAGAATTTGGTGAACAACAATAAAGTGATTAATCCCATGCTAGAGGATCTTCAATCAACAAAGATAAATTTGATCAGAAAAATCTTATAATTGACATGATTATTGGTATAATGAATTATATGGAATAACTTATAAAATACCTTATGTATTTATATTAGAGATATGATTCTAAAGTAAACGAAGAATAAAAATGTCTTTTAAAAAGTTTATACAAAGGTTTACAATGCTTAATTTTTTATTTCAACTAAAATTATATCACTCTATAAGTTATTATTTTTCTTAAAACTTTCTTTCTAAGTTTATTGTATGACTAGTAATTTGTTTCACCAACAAATTACACCATTGAGATGGAAATAATAGATTAGATATAATATTAATATGGGTAAGTTATTGTTCTTCGTATAATTAATTTTATTCTTTTTCTTCTATTATTTGATATTAGGAAGTCGGAGACTCTTATTGTATTAATCAACTAATAAAAGGAAATGCAATAGTAATATGAATAAATAGAAATCTTAGTTGTGTAGACATGAGTTTTAAAAGTTTTATCAACCTACTTTGAAGAAGTTTTTTCTGTCTTATACAACAAACTACCTCTAAATAGATAGTTTATGTTTAGTGCTTTAATTTGATTTAGATGTGATGAGTTATATGATTGTTGTGGATTAAATTTGATATTCCTTTGCATTGTAATTAAATGGGGTTATGATTTCAAAGATATATGAAAAAAATGATTATTTTATATGGTTAAATAAATCATGTGGGGTACTTTGGAATTGGTAAATATAAGTTATTTACCAATTGATGAATTGCTTTATTTTGTGATTTTTCCATAACTTTCGATTAAGTATTGAAATGGCTTTGAGCAATAAGCAACATTGCTTGCATCGAGAACTATTGCCCAAGTGTCTCAAGGTCACTTAAGGGATAATGTTCCTCACCCAAGCTATGAGTTAAGCAAGATGTATGTTTAATTGTTTTCTTTTTTCTCTTGAGATTTCTCAAGAGAGAATCAATGGGGAGTTTGAGTTTAAAGATTATTCCAGAACTTGGTGGTGTGTGCAACAAGAAACATTTCTTAAGAAACTGTGTGATGTTTGGTTGATGGGATAATTAGTGGTGGCTTGTGCAATGAGTTACATGACTCAAAAAATTGTGTGATGCTTAAGTGATGGAATAGTTAGTGTTGATTCTCTCTCATTTGGAATCCAGTCACTTAAGTAACGAATGTACACTCGAGCTAGAGAGATGTCATATTAATTATCTTTATTATAGTTTGTATTGCTTCAGCAATGTGAATAGGCTTAAGTAATATGAGTTGTCGGTTAATTGGTAATGTTACAAATTGAGAAATGATTATTTTTTTGTTTAAAGAAGACTAGTTGTTCAAGAGAGGTAGTCTTCTTCAAACAGTATATCTATGGTTGTTTTGACATGTAATTTTTATGGTACCTATACACACAAGTTGATAAAGACCAATTTTAGAATTAGCAATATATGGTGTTATGGTGATTAAGAAGACTCTAGGAAGATCTCCATTTGACATTAAGATAACCAAAGTTATCTAAATTTGAAAGTTCACTTCCAAGAACTTTAGAGAAGGAGAGGAATTCAATTAATAGAAGTTAAAAATAAGACATCAAAAACCAAAATGAAGAAAAGACGAAAGACTTAAAAGGGAATGCCACTTAAGGGGGGCAGTAAGGCTTACCAGCTCAAGATAAGTGGGGATGCCCCCATTTGAACTATAGCCTCAAAATAAGGATAAAGAAAATGACACTTACAAGAAAAGCACTCTCACAAACAATGGTTAAATATATGTGTATAAACTCCAAAAATATTCAATCCTTACAATAGTCTAAAAGAGTCTCTTATATACTTGATGATGAGAGTTCTCTTAGCAAAAAAACAAAGCCAAAGGGTGTACACACAAAAAGACAAATTAATGTTCTAGAAACTATGCTAAAAGGATTTGTCTTGAAAAGGGGAGAACTCTTGCTTACTCTTCAAGCCTCTCATGTGCGCGCTTGACCTTCTAGAAGACAAGGTCAACACCTTGTGTTCTCCCTTATACGTTAGGTGTGGTTGGTTGCAAGGGTGAGACACCCATCGACCCCATGTAGTGTTATTCTCCTCTAAGTTGACACTAACTTGACCTATAGAACAAATACACAAGGTTAAAGGTCAACAAGTCAACTTAGCTTACAAGAAAAGTCAACATAATGAAATAAAAAATAAAGACAAAGATGATGGTTTAAAGGTCTTCCTCCTAGTCATGCTTCTTAACTGTTCTTAGAAGATCCTTAAAATGTCATGGTAAGTCATGGACTCATAACAAATGCAAACACTTGAAATATGTATGTAATAACACAAGATGATATGATATACATGATATTGTATATTAATTGTATCTAAGATGATATCATGGTTAATTATGGTCGTAGCATGAAGAGTAGAGAAACCATTAGGGAAATGTAATATTTAAGTTTCACTGATCATCTAAATAAAATAAATTAAGATATTAGGTTATGAGAGACTCATATATTCTTACATAAGAATTTGCAGAGTAAGTGCAATAAGCCATTATGATATAACGTAATCAAGATTAGATTATTAATATTTGCTTGCGACAGTAAAACATACTTATATAAGTCTTTCAGAGAACATCAAGTATAACAACTTACCTTGATATCATATACAATTCAATTAAAGTCTCTTAGTGTAAAATTTTAAATTTTGTCTAATTTATTAGTTTTATCATGCTTTCAATATAAAAAATGTATATCACTATAAGTCGCTCGAAAATGTATGGTGATAATTTATTGATAAGTATGTCTGTTTATACACTTATATTTAAAATTATAAATATTTGAAAAATTAGTTTAATTTTGTTACATTTGTGAAACTTTTATATAGAAACATAAATAGATGATTTTGTATGTAAGAATAACCGAGTAATATTCTGATGCCGAAGTTTTATGTGTATTTGGGCTTGCAATATTTATTTAAATCATACGAGAAAAAATAAATATATATTTTTTTTAAAATCTATATGACTTCTATTACATAAATGGATATTTTTAAAGTAAAGTTAACAACAACAAAAATGAAACTATTCGTCATAGCTATTCTGACTCTAATTCGATAAGTTGTTGAAATTAAAATAAGAAGATAGAATGACAGGATTAGTTTGTAAATTTTTAAAAAATATAAATTGTGTAGTCATTACTATCTAGAGATTTTTTTAATAAAAAATAGAAGCTATTTTATATTTATTTAAAATATAAAAAAATAAAAGTAACAGCTCATGTGATAAGCTAATCAAAGAGCTTACAATTTTAATTGGATTCCAAATTATTTTTGGCGTTGATTATCTTTAAAAACTGAAACAAAACATTAAAGTAGTTTTTATAAATGTGTTGTTGAAAAAACCTGTAACAGACCAACCTATAATCTTTAGTTTACTTATTACAAAAGCTATTTCCCTCTTTAAAAATCTAAAATACCAAATACGAGTAAATAATAACAAATCCTCTAGAAAAAAATTATAAAATTAAAAATAATCCATTTTGATTATATTAGGGCTGTAGAAAGAAGGGAAAAACACTTGGATAAAATAGCAATATCTCCAATTGTATTAAAAGTTGTACCTTGAAAACATATAATCCAATGAAATGAAATACATAATATCAGAAGAAAAGTTGAAATATGATGGAAGAGAAAAACGTACAAGAAGAAAAGAGTAAGAAGATGCTTTTCGGGTATATCTCGATAAATGGCTGCGTGCTCAGACTGGCTTCCTATAGGGGGAAGTACCAGAGGCCTTATATTTCAAAAACAATAATGTATTTTGGAATTTAAGATATAGACGAGATCAAAATTAAATTGTTCATTAAATGTCCTTTGAAAATTTTGCCCTTGGATGAAACAAAATATGAAAAAAGAACCATATATTTAATTTTAATTTTATAAAAAATATTTATTATTTTTTGTTGTTTGAAAAAATTATTTAAATTTCTTATTAGAAATGCAATTTGTTTAAATATTATAATAAGTTTATAATTTTTTTATTTTAAAAAAAATTATAATTAAATGAATCACACTCATCAATTCGTGGTGAGTCAGACCAAGTTCGAATTTTTCTGACTCGTTAATAAACTTCTTGTTGGCACATTATTAGATTCACATCAACCAGTTTCATATGGACACATAATGAATCTGCATAAATTTCTATCACATCAATAAAAATGGACTCAGATTCTTTACAATTTGAACCAGGAATGTAAAATAGTTTCTCTAATCTAAGTTGGGACAAAACTTATGAAGAAAATAGTGCACCAAAGGCTAGGAGAAGGGAGATAAACTCTGTGAGACTTCCTATGCCACTGATTATGACACAAGAACCAAAGAGTGCAAGCACACGTTACAGTAGAAAAAAATAATAATGGATGTAGCATGTTCAAGCCTTCAAGTGAAATTTTCCTGGCTCAGAGTATTTCGTTTCCAGCTGCTCAGTTTTGTTAAATTTAAAACCCCTGATTCTCAATACCTCAGGCTCCGTCGTATCTTTGTAATCAACAGTTTCAAGGATCCAACCTTTGTTTTGAACTGAACCACTCACGTTTACCTAATTTATTTAAATAAGTTCAAGCATCAGTTTGAAATATTCAACATTCAGTAACATGTGCATCAGTGGTGGAGTATTATAATAAAACTAAGAATAGGAAACACTAGACCGTGTGCAATTTTTGGAGTAGGAAAATTTAAGTTGGGAATTTAGTGTTCAGGAGATTCATTTTTTTTAAGTCTTTCATTTAAATACCGATAACAGGACTATTCAGTTGGGTATTAATTAAGAAAAGCTAGATTCACCTAGTTTTATGGATTGAAACTAGGTGAATCTATATTATGCTGTTGAAAATTGAAACTAAATCTCCCTAGTTATCTAGTTAGTACACCCCATTTCTACATCTGTGTTATCAACTATGGCTGAAACTGTTTTTGACTATTCAACAAAAGTTATCCTCCAACCTGACACGGGCAACCATGAGTAAAAGCATATCTGGTTTGGAGAATTAGAAGTATGGTACATAATACTGAGGTGGATGAGGAGGTGTACACTCTAGTAATGTCTGTCATATATCAAATGGTAAAACTGGTTCTCTCAAGCTATTAATATGCAACTCGGGAAATAGAAAAATAAATATTGATGAATTGTCTTGCCATACCTCTGCATCATCCACAGCATCAATGATGAGAGCCCCATCTAACGACAGATTTTCAATAAAAATATTTTGACCCTTGATGGCCAGTGTAGACCTTTGAGAAACGGAGCAATTTCCACTGACTTTGCTCTTAATCCGAGAAAAAGTTAGACCCCATTTGGGTTTCCATGTTACGCGAGGCCAAACTTCAACCTCTTGGCCATTGAAGACCTGTACAACTGGCTCTGCTACTTGGACACCGGCCTGGCAGGAGAAAATGCAGTATTAGCTACTCAGTTATCTGAAGCAGGCTGTAGTTCTAACAATTGGCATCTCAGAGTTAGACAAAAGCACAAAATGAGGCAAGACCAGACCTTATAGATATATAGATGTAGGAATTTTACAATCAACCTGGAGATAAGTTAGACCCTTGGAGTTGGAATAAAATTCGAAGAAAAAATAACTGTATATAGCAGGCCCCATTATAGACATGTGAGAGCTTCATTGGCAACTAAACAATCTTATAAAACTCTCCTATTATCCATATAGAGTTCTAAAAGGAATGCAATTCTATCACAAATACCATAAAATTAACTAAAATAAGAAGCCAATATTTTCAAAACTAGTGCCTACCATAATTGTAATAAAATCTTAAAAAAATGAAGACATTACGAATAACAAGATAAACCAACGCGTCATGAAGAACTAGATTACCTTTTTGAGAATAATGCTATTTGCACGATAGATTGCCATTTCTCCAGAGGTTGCACTATGGTATGGATTTCCCTTCGGTACCTTCAGTAAAATTAACAAAATAAATAAGAAATATTTTTAAAACTTTAGTGAATTAAGATAACATTATTCAAATTCTCTACGATTGAGATAGCATTTCAAATCCAAATTTATTAATTGCAATCAAACTTATAGTTACACCTTTCCAGTCTAGTTCAATTAAGAATTGCATACACTTCAATAGGGAATCAAGGGCTAAAACCGCATTCTTCCCCTATGTCTCTTTTTATCAACTTTGTTTCTCCATGCCTAAATTAGTATATTAGAATTTATGTTGTACCTTAGCAGCATCCTCAGCATTATTCTTCACAGGTGCATAAGCAAGCCATGTTTCCATCACCTACACAATACATAGGACCAGTTAGATAGCACCAAGTATAACAGCCGAACATCCATTAACAAAGTAGCATGACGGGACTCCATCTGTAACCTAACAGGTTAAGTACAAGGATGACGTCAAGCTCGATAAGCAATGATTTCCTATGATTTATTCACTGTTCTCAAACAGATAACTTACCGTGAACCCAACCCTGGCAGATGGGGACAATGTTTTTGGATAGTCTTGCATCATACATTCAAGTCGAGTTGAGGACTTAAATGAAGTTTTGCTGGCATCTTTATATCTGCATGAAGAAAATATAGCATGATGATATAAGCATTGATAATATAGCCGTAAGAAGACATGTCCCATAAGTTCCTTAAAGTGTAACAGAGGTTCACAGAACTACAATACGACTAAAAATTGATGTTACTTATTTATAACCATGTCCACATCAATATCAATATACTAAATGAAATCTAGGAAGCTGATGAATTCAGCTTATAATGAACTACCAGAGAAGTAATAAAGATACACCCTGAGCACACTAGTCATCTGAATCAACTTCCTTATTAAAACGTATAGTGGGCAGAAAATTAAATCAAAGCATGCTTTTTGTAGACTAGTCACAAAGTTAACAATAGGAAACTGCTATTGACTGCCATAATACAAAATAATTTATATTCTAAAGATAATATTGATGTATCAGGAAAAAGAAAAGACACGAAAAAGACAGTAAAGTCTAATGCAATAAAAATATACAATGCAATCAAAGAAAATTGAAGCATCCTAGAGCAAAATTTTAGAACAAAAAGGTATATGTTTTGACACATGCACTTTGTCACATTACTTTCAAAATGAGAAAAATGATCCTCAAATTAAACTTATGAGTTGTGTACAACTGTTTAAAAATGGTCCTAAAATAAGCAGATACCTGATGCATGTACTTTTCCTTCCCTTTTATTTACAGTTGTGATAGAATTGAAGTGCACAACTAAATAAGTTTAGGTACATTTTAACCAGTTTGATTGTAACAGGACCGAAGCACCCAAATAAAAGTATAGTGAGTATGAGAAAGATGAATTACTTTGGGTTAACGAACTCCTGTATGGCACCTCCTGTTTTTGAGAGTTCTTCAATGTAAGGACCCAGCCCTAAAATCAACTGTTTGAATAAGATATTGTCACTATCGAATCATGGCGTAGTTCAGCTAAATAAGGACATAATCATAATGATACAGTTATAACCAAACCATGTTATCAAAGCCATGTGGTGTTTGAGAGCAATGCAGATAAGAATAATAATCATCTCAACAATAGATAATCAAAAAGGCAAATTCAAAGAGAGTAAGGGGTTGGGGTGCGAGGACAATGTTGAAGTACGAAAAAGAGGTTACTTGGTTAATATTTCCAGGAAACGGGGAGAAGCCAGTCTCACAATTTACATCGCCTTCAGGGTATCCACTTGCTCTGAGAAGAGGATCTAGCTGATTGTACTCCACATTTATCACCATAGACCTTCCTGATAATGCATTCAAATTAATCATCAATAAATGTAAAAATACAAATTCAGGAAAATTCATAAAAGTGGCACTAACATAATGAAGCCAAGAAAGAGATACATTACTTATATAATATTAATATATATTTGAATGAAACTGTAAAGCATAAAAAAGTATAAGAAATACTACTTTAAAAGTGTCGTTAAATTGTAAAAACATATGGCAAAATATTACTTTAGCTGCAGACAATTGTTCTGGATTTCAAACTTTGAACTCACTTCAAACAATTTTTCTCAAAGAAAATGATCCATCCCAGTAACCATTGAATTAAATTTGGTAGCATTTTCAATCCTTGTGAGAAAGAAAAATGAGTGGCACAGAGAAATGGAGAGAATAAGAGGGATGAAAAAACTTTTAACATTTAGTTTTCACAAATTTACAGTTCGACAATGTGAATTGCATCAGTTCAAATGAACACATGGAAGATCAGCACCAAACGTTTCAGCACTATGAATACCTATGTGTAATCAAAGCAGATACTAATACACATCAAATCATCATTTTTGTAATACAGTCGGTTAAAGACAAGACTGCCTAATAATGCACAGTACTTACAACTTTCTTATCAGTCACGAAAAAATGCAAGCGGTTTACATGACCAACCATACATCAACATTGTCTGCCATATTCCCGACCCCCATCAATCATGATAAATAATATGTTCATCAAATTTACAGTTTCAAATTACTTTACAGGTAAGAGAGCAGTTGCATCCCACTGAGACATGCACAAAAAGCAATCGTATTATTCTCATCCACATTAATAACATAAGTCCAGAATCAGCATTGTTTTCTTTGTCTGTGAGGGATGAAATTGTTAGCTTACCATCAGAGTGAGTGAGTCGGGTGATTCCACCAATAGCTTCTTTTGCTTTCCGAGGTACCGCAAGAGAGTTAACATGGTACTGTTTGGAAGCACTGACACCCAATGCCGCTGGAATTGCCTGTATCCTCAAATTATTAGGCAATGAATATTTAAAATATATTGATAAACAAACCAAGTGCGTCAGAATTGAACTCAAATTCCAAAATAACTCACCTTGAACAGAAGCCCATTTGTATCTTGGAAAAATAGAACCCATTTCAACCCAGCATCATACCTAACAGATGAGAGTCATTATACAAAATTATCAATATATTAGTTAATATTATAAGCATACACCACTTTGCGCTTATAATTTCTTGGATTTCCAGAATACAATCCCATTAATTTGCAGAATTGAAAATCAATATTTATAGTTTTACTTAATAGTTTCTTGGGTGTGTCCAAATATATTCAGAGTATTCTTTAAATTATTTAGAAACATGTATTGAAAAGATTTTCAAATGTACAACATAGAAAATATGAAATTGACACACAAGCTGATCCTAAAAGATAAACGAACTGTTTGAGTCATACCATACTTTCAGAATCCCGCTTGAATAAAGAAGTGAATGCACATCACCATGCCCATGAGGTTTTGTCTACACAAAGAAAAATGGTCATTAGATTGATCTTAGTTTCAAAATATGACTACGAGGTTAACAGAATGCACTTCATTCATTACTTTTTGCTAAATAAACTTCCCAGTCACAATCATACTGGTACCCAGCATATCACTACCTGAATTTTGTACTTGTTTTGTGGTTCCAGTGCAAGCCTGGCATCATTATCTTCTAAGCATGCAACTTTTTCCTGAATTACAAAAGTTAAGAATTAATTAAAAAAATATCAAAATAACACTTTGGTCCCCGCATCAAATATTATTTTTTCAATTTAGTTCCTAAATGAAAAAATCTATTTATTTAGTTCCAATATGAAAAAAACATTTACCAATTGATCCCTGAGTTTCTCAAAGTTACAATAATATTATAGATTTAGCCACTGTACTTGACACCACTTTTTTGTTTTTCATTTTGGTCCCAACAGGAAAACAATTGTTATACCCTTGTAACTTCGATACATGACAGGGATTAACTGTAAACAATTTTTATGTGAAGAACAAAATGTAGAGTTTATCCAGATAGAATTTTTGAAAGAGACATTCAAATAAGATACCTGCTTTAAAAGTGTTACTTGTGTGGGTTGCATACCAAAATAAGAATTTGATTCCAATAGCTCTAAAGTGCGTCCATGAGTGTCATCAGATGTCATAATAACAAGAGGAATCTTAGTTTGGGATTCACCTAAAAGTTGAAAAGCACAAACATTACTCCAAATGATTTTGAAATATGATACTTAACATTAATAACTAAAAGAGAGTGGACTACTATTTGTATGAGAGGCGGAAGAAAAATAAAGTCATTGGTAACTTACAACAAATTGGAATCGCAAAAAATGTCTTTTAAAAAAATGATCAGAAAATGTTTTCTAGGAGAAAGCTGTTTTCCAGTTGGAAATTTTCAAAAATCAAGTCATTCTCTAAAATTTTACGACCAAAAGTGATAGGGGCGTCTGAATTGTGTATAATTTAAATAATTTATGGATTGTCTGCATTAAATAGTTAATGCACAAGTCCATCAATATTTCTTTTTGCTTTACCACATAAGCTACTGATACTACCTTGTGAGCTGGCTTCTTGAAGAGCCAGTATAGATTCAATGTAATGCTGAATGAAACATGTCCCAGTAGTCGTTTCTGCAGGAAGAGCAACCTGCAAGAGGCAAAAGCTACGATTAAGATTTACGAATCAGGAATTAACCTATACAAAAAAAAAAAAAAAATTACTTTCTTTTTTATATAAACTCAGACTTTCTTAAATACATATATACATTTACCACATTACAATACTCTGTTTTGGGAGGAGGGTAAAGAAGATTACTCTATTATCGAAGCAAGATCAAATTCACTAGAATAACCGATCCTCTAACCAGTGTTTACATCCGCATTACACACAATAGCCTAGCAACAAAAACAAGGACGACACAAGGCGACAAGGCATACCTTAATCCCACTATATCCTAAACGCTCACCAAGACCACCAGCAACAAGAACAAATGCAGCTTTCCGAGCCTCACGCACACCTGTTTCCTCAAAGTTGATGTAATTCTCATCGCCAAAAGTCAAAGTCTCACCCGTTGGAACCTTCAAAAACACCACCAAACAGTGTCACGCATTTTCCCATGGTTAAACCGAGAATTCGAACGTTATTACGGAAGAAAATAGTACACTTCAAAGTGCAATGCTGAAAATAAAAGCAGATATAAACAGGGTTTGTTGAGACTTACGGAAGGAGTGAAACCATCGTAAGGGTTTTTGCCAGCCTTAGAATCGGCCAAGAGCCGTTTAGCGTTTTTGATGTATGATTCCAAACCGCCAGGGTAACTCGAATCGAGTAGAGTCAACTAATGAAAACGCACGTCGTTTAGAAAGAGAATGAAGGAAGGAAGTGGCAGATCTATTCAATTGAATTGAAGGAATAAACGAAACCTGATCGAAGAACGCTTTCTTGTGGTCGTCTTCGACGCCGGGAGGAGGCCAATCTCGAAACAGGTGGTCTTGGCCGTTCTCCAACAGCATCTTCACCAACTCTTGCTGGATGAGTAACCAAATCAAAATTCAGAAGCATTCGTTGAAAGATGAAAACGAAAAGTAAAAGAGAGAAAAGGAGATAGGAACTGAACCTGTTGAGTAGAGAGAATGTTGAGATTCTCGCCGAGGGAGGTAGCCATGGCTGGAGAAGAAGAAGAGAGTGGCAGGGGAAGGTGGTGGTGCGTGGAGACAGAAGAACACAACAAACATCAAAATAAATGCAAATTCTATTGTTTTATATTCTTAGGATTTTATTGTGTAACATTTATTTTATTTATTTATTTTATCATCATTTAATTTTATTTATTTTTTGGATTAGCTGGTGAACCGGCGGTGCCGGTGTGAGGACGTGGATCTGAGACTGAGATCCAACATCCTCAACTTCGGTTCGAACCGGAAAGCACGGGTCACGGTCAGTTAGTTAATGAGACCTCTCGTTTTTTCTCCTAATGTAGTTAAGATTATCCACTTTTATGAGTAACAGTTCAAAGATACCTTTAACAGTCATAGATTATTAAAATTTATGTAAAACACAAATCAGAAAAATATTTTTACGTTTTTATTATTTTAAATTTCAAAAGAGTATTCAAGACATTAACAAAGTGGTAAAATTTGTGATATGATTTTTTAATATTTTAGTATATCTTTTCTTCAACCGTGCTGTTATAATTTCATCAATATTTTACTTTATTAAAAAAAATATTTCTTTTAACTTGTAAAAAATAATTTTCGAATTTTAAGAATTGAAAATATAACTGTCATGCTCACAATTCTCTATTTTTCTATTGTTTTCAGTTTTAATTGTTCTAAGTAAATTTTTAACCTATATTTTTCTTCCCCACTTTAGACATAAAGCATTTTTTTGGTTTAAGACTTTAGCATAAAGCTATCCCTCTTTTTATTTATTTTTTTCTTTTACTTTTTTTATATATATTAAATAACCATCTTTCTTTAACAGAGTAAAAGCTTCTTCTTTTTTACACGTACTTGTGCAGCATATCAAAATTCCTGTTAGCGTAAAGCTTCTTTTTTATATCTGTAACTTTGACATCGATTATAGCCACTTTGCAGGGTGGTGTAAAATTTAAACTGAAATAAGTCAAAAAAAACAATAACTTTTTGTTGCAGAAGATAAAATTTCATATTATATTTTTATTTTTTAATAAAAAATTCTTATTAAGTATTATCATATATATTTAACATCTCAGAATAATACTCACATCCTATATCCATCTTAGATTCATATTAGATTTCAGAAATTGGTTTACTTCAGTTTAAATGAACTTTTAAGTTTATATAATTTACAATCTTATATATTAGAGAAGTAATTTAAGAAAGGTTTAATACCTATTTTGGTCCCTCCTTTGGGAGGGTTTGTTCAAAGTGATCTCTTCTTTTTTCAAAAGTTTACTTAAGTCCTACATTTTGCAAAAACTGTTCAAAGTGGTCCTTTTTGCTAACGGCGTTAACTTTCTTAACGGCACAGCTGCCAGGTGGCTAATATTTGTTGAGGTGTAACGTTTTGGTTGTGTTGGCATGTGTTTTAAAAAAAAATAATTAATTGTAACGTGGAATTTAATAAAATTAGGTTTAAATTAAAAATTGAATTTGGGGTTAATTGGGGGTAATTAATTAAAAATCCCATTAAGAACCTTAATTGTTTCTGGAAATCTAAAATGGAAAAACATCCCCAATCTGAATCCTAAGAACCCTAGAACCAGAAATCTGGGGAAGAAATTCCACTGACGAGATTCTTTCTCCATTTTTTCGTCTCGCTTGCGACGTTGTTTTTTTAGCTGATTTCGGACTTCGGCTGAGGGTTTTTTAGCGTGGGGGGAGGGGATAGGGTTTTGGTTTTTGTTTTTCGGGAATGGTCAAAGGGGAGTCGCACTGTGTTCACTTCAATTATTGATTGGTTCTTTTGTTTTTTGTTTTTTGTTGTTTGGTTCGATTTCGTGGTTAATGGTTTGGATGGTGGTTTTCGTGACCTGATTTGCCGCTTTTGATGGAGTTGGTTGAGAGAATGGATCCTTCTTCGTGGAAATAGAAAATGGTTGTGGACAATGGATTTGATTCCGTTTTTGTGAATTGATTTTTGTTGTGGTGGACTGTTGTTTTGTCTGCGTTCATCTATTCACTGATTGCTTTTGTGCAAGGTGATCTTTGTCGCAGATTGGTTGATCTTGTTGCTTTGCAATTAGTTCATCTTGCTGTCGGAAATAAGTTGGCTTATTCTTTGATTGGGTTTATGTTGTTGTGTGATCCTTGTACTTGACCTGATCTTGTTGAGGGTTTTCTTCCCCAATCTAGAGTTTCTGGTTCTAGTTTCACTTTAGGGTTCTTAGGATTCAGATTGGGGATTTTTCTCCATTTTAGATTTCCAGAAACAATTAAGGTTCTTAATGGGATTTTTAATTAATTACCCCCAAATTCAATTTTTAATTTAAACCTAATTTTATTAAATTCCATGTCACAATTAATTATTTTTTTTAAAACACACAACAGTGCCAGCACAGCCAAAACGTTACACCTCAGCAAATATTAGCCACCTGGCAGCTGTGCCGTTAAGAAAGTTAACGCCGTTAGCAAAAATGACCACTTTGAACAATTTTTGCAAAAGGTATGACTTAAGTGAACTTTTGAAAAAAATGAGGGACCACTTTGAACACACCCTCCTAAAGGAGGAATCAAAATAGGTATTAAACATTTAAGAAAATACTGAAATTAGTAAATTTGAAAAAATAAATTGTTGAAGTGACTACTAAGAATAAAATTTCTAGATGGATATGATTATGTAAATATTTTAATTTTATTTTATATAGGTTATAATTTTAGTTGTTTAAGAAATTTGAAACTTATACCTTTGTTAAAAAAATATTCTTAATTATATTTTTACATTGTACTTTCTACTATCAATTTTATATTATACATCTTAAATTGTTCTCAACTAAGTTTAAATGAAATAAAAATAAGATACACGTAAAGAAATATCTTACTTTATTATATAAATTAGTATGATAATAAATTCATCCTTTATGTAGAAAGAATAAAAGAAACGTTGATAAATATTTTAATGGTAAGATGGCATAAAATATATAGAAAAAGTTGAAAACTAGGGTTAAAGACATGCACTTTAATAGCACTTACAATTATTAAGGAAAGCAACCACTTAAAACTATATACATATAAATAAAATATAAAATTAATTGCAATGTCAGTTATTAATTTTGTAATTAATAATTATTATCAAATTTATTTTTTTAATTTAATGCTTTCTCATAATTCTCTTACCATATAAGGTGAAAAGAGAAACAAAATGTATGATTTATAATATGAATGGCTGTTTATTCTTTTTATGGTTGCATTTAAATATTTTTGTTTTTCTCATTAAAACTAAAAGTTGTTACCAAATCCACTTATTATAATGTTCCCAGAAATATAAGTATTTGATTTTAATATTTAATTTCAAAATATACTATATAATATATCCAAATAAAAATTAGGTAGTTTTCTAAAAACGAGTAAATAAGAACTAAACACATCAAATCAAATTTTATATATATAAAAATATAAAATGACATTAAGTGCATTTCTTTCTTCCTGCACCTTCATTCATTGTTTTCTTCTTCCTCTACTAACCTCATCTCCTCTTCTCATTTTTTTTCCTTCTTTCTAAAAGAAATTATTTGAGTTATATAAATTAAAATGTATTTTTTATTTTATATGAATGTACAATTTCTAATAAATTTTTGCATTTTAAATGATGCATTCTAA
This sequence comes from Vigna radiata var. radiata, assembly GCF_000741045.1. Classification (NCBI taxonomy): domain Eukaryota; kingdom Viridiplantae; phylum Streptophyta; class Magnoliopsida; order Fabales; family Fabaceae; genus Vigna; species Vigna radiata. The sequence continues at coordinate 12,662,142 of NC_028355.1, forward strand.
AACATTAGAATTTTTTAGTGTATACAAGTGTAAAAAGAAATTATGGAAATACAAGAAAACTTTGTTCTCCTTATTTAGATTTATTCATGAGTGAACTAATAAAGTCTGAATTAAAAACCTCATAATTAAATTAGGTGATGGTCCGGTCATAATAGATTTATCTATTTTAATTAACTTTTAAATATTTTTCATAATAATATAAGTTTTTAAAATATTTTAAGATATAAATTTATTTTATATATTTTACATTAGTTACAAATTTGTTCTAATTTTTTTCTATTTACAATATAAGAGAAAGATTAAGATCTTATTCAATTTGTTTAATAGGATCAATATAATTTGAGTTCAATTTAATTAAATATTGTTTAATAACGGTTTAATTTTGGTAAATTCTGTTATTATGAACTTGGTCAAACATTGATATATGTGGATATGACTCAATTTGATCTGATGTCAATCTAACTTAACTCAATTTAATGTGGGTTTGACTTGGTTTAGTTTGACTTAATACAACTAAAGATAGGTTTAACTCAACTCAGTTTAAGGTGGATTGAATCAATTTAGTCTAATATGGATCGTGCTAGGAAAATCTCATGTTACACACACTCAGATATATTCCTAAATATTCATTGATAATTAAAAGACTTTAAATAGTCGTGACACTTATAATATTACAGGAATAAAAACTGAAATCCTAACAAATCAAATCAGATTTTTTCTTTTTCTATCCTAATAAAATAAAAACTAAAACTACAAATTAACATATCCTCTGCCACTCTTCAATTTAAAATAAAAACAAAAGAAAAATTACATAAATACCTTTTTTTTAATTTAAGTTTATTCCAACAAAACTCCCACATAAACTTAAACACGTGATCTTTCACAAAAATTGAATTATCTTTTTCAATTATCTGACTCATGCTTAAAATATTGCTCTTCAGTTCCGGAACATAGTAAACATCCCTAATCTCTCTAACTCGTCCACTCTTCTACATATGTTGGATTGTTCCACGCCCTTTCACGGCCACCTTGAAGTCATCTCCGAAAGACACAAATTTGGTCTCCACCTTTGAGTTTATCACAAAAAAGTTCTCGTTTCCACACATATGATTGCTTGCCCTAGTATTTAGATACCATACCGAGTTGGTAGAAATCTCATTAGCCTTCATCTCTTATTCATCTTCTTCTGGTTCAAGAACGCAAGATGATGTTTCTTCCTTTTCAAGAGTCGTCTTCTTCACCTCCCTATATGCTAAATCTCTTCATCTTTTTGTTTGAGTTCCTTATCCATGTTTTCCTTCTCCACATTTATCGCACCATTTACTTAGATCACTTCATCCATCATTGGGACAGAGCTCTCCATGTCCACTACATCCGAGCTCTTTGCTAGCAACAGTTCTTCTGCATCTTGAGATTAGTCTCCCCATTTGTCTCAGTCTTGCAATACTTTGCAATATGGCCCGCCTTACCACAATCGTAGCACTTTTTTTTATCTACACTCGTTTGCATAGTGGCCATACTTGCCACACTTAAAACACTCAACTCCTTTCCCTTGTTCTCGGTTATGTCAATTCTACTGATCGGTTTGCTCTTCACTATCATTCTCAAAATTACCTAGGTCATGTCCACCTCGTCCTCGGCCTCCTCGTCCTCTGTCGCCAGGACCTCGGCTTTTATAAAACTTGATCATCGGGGGTTCAACCTGATCATCCCAACTCATTCTCCTTTATTTGTGGGCTTTTAATGACCCAACAAGTTCATCCATTGTGAGAACTGACAAATCCTTCGAGTATTCGAACTTGTCTAACACGGTTGTCACTTATATATGCAACCTCCGATATTTCTTAGACTTCCTTTGTTAATTTAGCATTCACTATTTTTTTAATCCCGACTCATCCACTGCATTGTATACCTATCTCTTGCACGTGTTTTCTTCAATGTTGCCATCTATGTCACTGTCTGATATTCGTCCTCACCATACCTGTCTTCCACCATATACCAAACGTCTTGGGATCTCAATAACGTCTTCATCTGTATGCCCCACTTATCATAATTGGTTTTTCTCGTCAATTGTAGCACAATTATACCGTTGACAACCTTTGACATCTCTATAAAAAAATTAAGCACTCACTTTTTTTTCTCACGGTGCTTGACTCTCTCCTCCCTCGCTACTCAGAGTATAAAGCTCTGATACCATTGTTAAGAAAATCTCATGTTACACACACTCATATATTTTCCTAAAATTGAGTCTACTATTCATTGATAATTAAAGGGCTTTAAATAGCCATGACACTCACAATATTAAGGGAATAAAAACTAAAATCCTGACAAATCAAATTAAATTTTTCCTTTTTTTATCCTAATAAAATAAAAACTAAAACTGCAAATCAACATATCCTCTCCCACTCTTCAATTTAAAATAAAAACAAAGAAAAATTACATGAACACCTTTTTCTTAATTTAAGTTTATTCCAATAGATCCAACTAGACTCAACCTCACATTAATTTGACTTGACTTGGTCCGACATCTTGACTCTACTTGATTAACATGGACATAACTATACTTATCCAATGAACTTAACTCGATAAAACTTAATTTAACACAGTTTAAGATGAATTCAACTAGACTCAGTCCGAGGTGGACTGACTCAACTCAATTTAAAATGAACTCAATTTGATTTAATTTAAATTAGGTATGACTTGATTTAAATTGACTAAACTCGAATAATGATAAACCTGACCTAATTCGAATAAAGATGAACTTGACATAACTCGAAAAGATAAATCCAACTTAATTTGAATAGACATAATCTAACTCTTACGAGTTTGATTGAGAGTTATTTGAATAAATTATTATAATAGGTTATAAAATGGTTTTCCTATAAAATGCTTAAAAAGAATATCATGCAACTTAAGAAAGTATGAAGAAAATTGTGAGATTTGTAGTTAAATTGTTAATTTGAATAGTTTTTTTTTTTAAAATAAATGTTTTCGTTTACCATAATAACTAAAGTTCCTAATGGTTGTAATTAAAAATAGATTTGAATTAGTAGTTTTAATTCTATGGTTCTAATTATATTTTTATTTTTCAGTGACCAAGTTTTGAACAACTCTATTACACTTGATGAAATAGATATATTTTATGAAAAGTAATTTATTTAAATAGTACTTAAAGCATTTTTTATGACTATTTGAAAATTTTCTTTTAAAAAAGAGGTACATCGAATAAATGGATTGTAGTAAAAGCAAAAGTTAGTTAGGTTAAGAATTTCTTAGGGGCGGTGGGTTCGTGTAGCTTGAATTCAATTTAAGCAATTCAAAGTTGAAAATCTGTAAACCTTCTGTTCAAAGTACACTTTGTTTATTTAGAAAGCATGATTCTTAGTATTATTTTTTATGCGTAGGAAACAAAGTAATTAAATAGAAAAGAAAAACGTAGTATAATCCATCACTTCATACAATAATCTATAGAAGTGTTCTGGGAAAATTCCATTGTATACACTGATAATGTAATGTGATCCACACAATTAATATTACTCTTGAATCTATTTTTGGTGATTTTTATTAAACTTTGGTAACTTTTAAATAGGTGCAAATCAAGTCTTGGATCAAGTACAAATAATAAAAACTGACAATAAAATATGAATTTACCTAAAAATAAAATCCGCTTATTATATCATAAAATAATGTTCTATCTAATAAACATAAAATCATAATTACTCATTCCTCTTTTATCTAGGTCAAATCAAACCAAATATTACTATACCCCAATCTAATAAAATAATAAATCTCTAAAATTTAAGTTTATCCCATATGTAATATAATAAATAATATGATGAAAATATATATATATATATATATATATATATATATATATATATATATATANTCATTCCTCTTTTATCTAGGTCAAATCAAACCAAATATTACTATACCCCAATCTAATAAAATAATAAATCTCTAAAATTTAAGTTTATCCCATATAAAATAAAATTGTATATAAAATTAAATTAATTAAATATATATATATATATATATATATATATATATATATATATATATATAATTTAAAATATGTTTTTATTATTTTCAAGTTTAAGATAAATTCGTTTTTCTAATTTTAAATTGAAGATTAACATATTTGTTCCGAGCTCAAATGAACTAAGATTAATCACGATCTTTCAAGGCAACGTCAATTTTAATCACCATCTTTCAAGGTATTGAAGCAAAATTAGTACTTGAAAGTTGCTTTTAAATGCAATTGAAGATGGTTATACCATCCTCTGTGATGAAACTTATCGGTCTGTAGAAACAAATAAAATTTTAAGATAACATGGATGTGTAGCAGGGGTGGGTGATTATACCAGTTTAGTAACATAAGCGATGAACAAAAGCTATATTACAGACACTAAGAATACTCTGTATCTGTCTGTAACTATATTTTGGTCTGCATCTAATGTTGGATTAGGGTTTCTTTTTTATAATCTACAAAACAATCACGTGCAAACCATCCATGCTTACTAAATTTTCTTGCTGTATTCACAAATCACTTCTCCATTGAAACTTCAGGTTTGATATCATTGTCGAACATGATCCGTGGCTTGCCCATGCTGAAATTCAGAACCCTTGCATTCATGTTATACTTTATTAGACCATCGTATAACATCTTTCTTATGTAGTGCTCTATGTCCGAACCAATCAGACGAAGGGTGTAATCGTTCAATGGAGCACCCTGTTTTGGATAATCACACCTTAGTATTTCAACACACACAACAACCTAAAATCTCACATCCTCTTTCCTTCCATATTTTCTTAATTACTGTGACACCAACCTAAGACAAACAAATCGAAAATAAATTAATTGTGTTTAAGGAAAGTACCTCGTAGTGATCAACAAGTTCCTGGAAGTAAGAATAGACCATGTTGCAGGTGTCAGGGTTCCACAGAAACTCATCAGTAGGATCAAGAATAAGGGTGAGCTTATCCATCTGGGTTTGATCAAACTCAAAAGTTACAGGGTCGATATAGGCTGCGAAGATCCTGACATGGCGTGTGGTGCAGCTCAACCACTGCCCTCCGTATTCCCTTATCATGTTTTTGCTCTTCACATTCACCTGAGGTTCCACTGGCCTTGGTATCGTTCCTTTTGGCTTCGGTTTCTCACTTTGTACTTGTTCCTGCTCTTTCTCCTTCACGTCCTCTGCTTCCTGAACATCGCTCTGTTGTTGGGCTGAGACCAAAACTGTTCTCCGGTTTCTGACTTCTCTTCTTCCTCCACTCCAACCCAACATGGACAATTTGGTGGAAACCATGTAGGAGCAACTAGCGGCCATGGTTCAAGGTTGTCTTGTGCGTTGCTAAGGTTTAATTTCGTGGTGATTGCCTTTATATCAGTTTCCCAGTAGCTTTGGACCTTCTGCTATGGATAAGATTTCTCCTACATAACTCAAGGAGGGAACTTTTTGTGGTCTGCGAATGGATATGGCACTTCCAATTTTACCCATGCACAATCTTTCTTGTATAAATACTTTTAAGTCATGATCTGAAACAAAGATACAGAAAAGATTATGATTTTTTATTTTTAAATTCTTTCACCAATTTCACTACAAAATATTAAATTTATTAATCTACGATAGTATTATCTCTGCTATGTTAATAAAAATTCATCATTTATGACACAATTTCTAAACAAGGAAAATTCAACTCTTAAATATGATATCTATTTTTTTTATTTAAAATAAAAATATGAGCAGAAATATCGTTTTGATCTTTTAAACCTTGGTCAAGTTTGTTAGTGATATTTTTAATTTAAAAGGAAGTAATTTGAAAGTAATCCAGGATTTATCCTTAATTTGTGGTAGTTTTACTCTTCAACAAGAATCGAAAGAGGACAATTTCTAAAATGAAAGATAAAAATTTGATTTAAAATTAAAGTCAGCATAAATTTAAGGGAAAAAAATATACTTAAAACTTCAAATTTTCAATGACTAGAGAAATCAGTATTTAAAAAGTATGCATTTTGTAAATGTTTCTTCACTTTCACATTGGATCCTAGAATTCGTGATTGACTAACAAAGCATGAAATACTAACACGGTTTAGTTTATAAATTTAGGGAGGAAGTTGGTGTAGCCTTATTTGGATTTGATGCAGAGCCATGATCCTTACGCTCTAAAATACAACTTGTTCATCTCTTTTAGCAATATATATTACAAAACTTGATCAAATTGAGATCGTGGAAAAAACCAGAGAAATCATTTGAAATATAGAGTGACAAGGTGGAACTGGCCTAGTTTCCTCGTTATTAAGTATAGGAGGAGGGCACACCCAAACAACCTCTCATCCTAAATCCATTCAAAACCCAAACAAGACTTAATCTCCAAAAAATAAAAATGATAGAGCTTCTTCTAGCATTTTGCTAGTGATTTGCTCAGTCAAAGCTTGATTCACGGCTGCAACGGCCTCTCAAGTAGTCCTCCAATGTCAAACCCTGCTCAACACTGCACATGGAGAGTGACTCTTCCACCACATCACGCAGTGCAAGATCTATATGTGACTGCAGATTATCACTAGGTGGACACGCTTCATCATCAACCGTTTCTGTTGCATCCAAACCATTCTTAACTTCTAACCTTGCCCACTTCATTGTTTCAATGTCACCTTGAAGGAGCTTTAAGATCTGTGGTCCAATATAATCAATGCATCACATTTTCAACTAAGGACTAATTCTCTGAATATTTCTACTGTAATCAAACAAGAAGATAAAGTTGTGGCGTGCACTATCAAGATATGTACCACAGGATTTAGGATAAGCAAAACGCAAACATTCAGGTCATTGTCCAGGAAATTACACTCCATATGCAACGAATGAGTCTATTAGTATTATATATGATATGACATAGATTCCACAATATGCAGTAAAGTCAAAAGTGGACCACTTACAAGCTTCATTTGAGGCCTAGCCCTTGGAGCACGTTTGATACACAGTGTGGCTGCCAACACCATCTTTTCCATCTCCTCATGATCATACTTATCACCCAAACTTGGATCTAACAATTGTAACACCTTTCCACTATTTAGAATTGGACTTGCCTGCGAAAGTGCGTTTCTGTTATATTTTTTCACAACACATATTATTAGGAAATAGAAGTATTTGAGGTGATGCCAGAGCATAGGCCTACAGAAACATACCCACATGACAAGACTCTCTTGGCCTTTAGGATAATCACGGTTTATGGGCCTTCTCCCCGAAAGAAGTTCAAGGAGCACCACCCCAAATGCATAAACATCAATCTTATCATTTACTTTGCCGTACATGAAGTATTCGGGAGCCAAGTAACTGCATGATAAGTACAATACATAAAAATAATTTAGGACCATTTCAAATGTATTTTCTCTCTCTAGCATGGTTATGCAGGGATTAAATGTACAAACCCAAAGGTTCCAGCAACATCTGTGCAGGTTATGTGTGATGACGAGGTTGATGCCCATTTTGCCAGTCCAAAATCAGAGAGCTGAAGAAAATCAAGCAGATCATGAGGCTCTATAATACAGATTATGTTGAACTAAAAAGTGATCAAAAGATAAATACCTGGGGTTCAAAATCCTCGGATAATAATACATTTGATGACTTTACATCCCGATGGATCACGGGTTGATCATCTTTAGAATGCAGATAATCTAAAGCCTCAGCAATACCCACAGCTACCTTATATCTCTCCGACCAACCAAACGCAAGTGAATTTTTCTTATTACCTATTTTGGCATGGAATAGAAGGAAGTCAATAACACGCCACATACAAAAACAAAAGGGGTTATATATATACATAGAAAATGTATATTTGCGTACCATGAAGATTCTCTTCAAGACTTCCCCTTGATAAGAGATCATAAACCAGAAGAAATTTGCCATTCTCAAAGCAGAATCCCAGGAGGGAAATTATGTTTTTGTGATGCAAAGTAGTGATGATTTCGATTTCCAGAATAAATTCCTTCAATACATCTTCAGAAGGCTTTAGAATCTTGACAGCAAGTTCCTTGCCATCAGAAAGGCAGCCTCTAAAAACCTGACTGCTTCCTCCTTTCCCAATAAAGTTTTCTGAAATCACATTAGTGACCACATTAAAGAAAAACCACCCAGTTTGTTACATTGAACTAAGTCAAACTAACTAGGATACAAACCCGGTAAGAAATTTGATGTGGCAGATACAAGATCTTGGTACCCAAACAATCTACAAGTTGAGGAGTACTTCTCGTGAAGGCTCTCCAATTCTTTAGGAATGTTTCTTGAATTGCTTTCTGGCGAAGAAGCTGTTCCGATTTCAGAATCTAATGGAACAAGAGCACCACTTTCCCTATCTAAAGCGGCAGGTTGATCCAGACTTTGATCACAACTTTCAGGTTTTTCATCACGAACTGAAGCATATGAAATATTTCTAGAAGGTAACCTCATTGCCCACTGGACCACGGAAATCTTGGGGTGCATCAATGATCTATCAGTAGATTGTGTGTCCGATATAATTCTACGGTGTAGTAGTGGCCAACCAGGTTTCAATTCCGTTTCTGCAGCAACAGTGGGTTGCACTTGCACTGGTACTATAGCCAAGGAATTCTCTTTACCATCATCACCAGAAAACCCTTCTGCAGATTGGTGGCAAGAAGGGTCTGGCAATGCCAAGGTTGTGCCACAAATTGAACAGTTCGGTTTTCTAACAGTTTCTGCAGAATCTAGGAAAACCTTGGCTAAACTGTGATCTGAACTTTGGCCAGGTTTCTTCTCATCAGCATCCGTCCCTGAATTGTCATCACTTAGAACTTTTGTATTCTTACTGAGTGTCCAATGAATCGAACCGATCAAACCATTTCTGTGCTGACGATCAATTCCTGCAAAACAAACTCAAGCCTGAGAATTCTACCATGTCCGTGAGAATGCCCACAATCAAAACTAAGAACAATCTGACACCTTGTAAGTCAGCAACACTCGGTGGCGAGCTGTCACGCTTGAACACAACTTTCCCATTGTTAACAGCGAGAATACAGCAATCCTTGGACAACTTTTTAGCACAGTATTTAGCTACAAAGGTAGATGACCGGATTCTATGCAGACCATGAGTTGTTCCGACCACAACATGAGTTGCAGAATAACCATTTGCTTCTCGAACCAAAATTTTCTTCACCGATGAACCACGGCATATTTTGAGTTTGAGGTCGACCTGACAAAAAACAAAAACCATAAAATTCAGAATGTTTTGCTCAGGGACTTCAAAGAAGAGGCACTTCCACAAACTTCAAAATTGCGCTTTTGTTTCCACTGGGAAGTTTCATTTTTTATGTCCCGCATTTCCTACCCAATTTGAAGACAACAAATGAATTTGCATATTCTGTTTATAGAAATTGAAAAGGGTCCACACAGAGAACGAAGATTGAGAAATTGAACCTGTTTCAAGTTGCAGAATCCTTCATAAACAGCAAGAACAGAGTCAAACGCCTTGACAAGTGAAAGCAGCGAAGATTTCCCGTCTCCATTCACAGCTTCTACGCAACCCCATTTCACGAGTCAATATTCACGTTACAAAAACAAAAACCCAAAGCAAAAAAAGAAAAAAAGAACTGATATTCCCCAAGTACCCTGGTTCCCAAGAACATGCAGAGCAACCACGGTGTCACCAGGGTGAGCCACTTTGACCAAAGCCCACGTGAGCAATTCCTTGCTGGGGGAATCCATCTTCACCCCCACCACCACCTTGCGGCCACCGGAGCCTCCATGGGAGGGTTCTCCGGTAGGAGCCGTTTGAGGCATTTTTGAGGTTGATCACGATCAGCGTGACGCCGTTTTGTTGGTGGCGAGTGTTGTCTCAGACAGAGACTGTGGGTGAGTAATAGTACTAGGAATTAAGTGAGCTTGTGGTTCCTCTGTTGTGCTCTGTTCTGTTATATGATTTTGGTTTGGTTTGGAACTACTAAGGTTTGTTCGGCTTAACTGTCGTTGGTTCAGTTCGCTTTTGAAGCTCCCACGCCAAACTCTGAAGCTTCTAACTTCTGTTAAAACTATTATTATTTATTTATATTTATACTTATATTTATCTAGGTGACTTTCTAAACAAGATGCTACTAACCAAGTTTAAAGCCCTTCGGTTTTGACCACTGACTGGACCCAATTTTCTTCTTTAACCTAAAATTTACTTCTTCTTTTTTTAACAATAAATATTCTTATCTACTCTTATAAATTGATGTATTTTAAAAAAAAAAAGTATCTTATCTTATCAAAATACAGGAAAATATTTTAAAATGTTAACATTGAATAAAATATGTAACATACTTGTTCTAAAGTCCCTATCATTTAATATGTCTGCACATCAATTGAACGGTTTTTAATTATTTTTTAATACTTATTGTTTTCTTTTAACCTCTTAAATACTTTACCATATCACTTTCAATAATTCTAACTTGAATTTCAATATTGTCCAAGAAAAGCTAGCAGCAATAAAAACATATCATATTATAACATACATCATTTATCATCAATATAAAATATAGTTTGTATTAAAATATTTATCAATTATCATTAATGCTTTATAATATAAATTGTATATTAATAAATACTTATTTATTGTGAATTTACTTAATTATTTAAAAATACTAAAAGAATTGTTAGGCGAAAATAGTGAAACATTATTTTAGATATTCAGATTATAGGTCAATTAGTTTAGTTGAAATCGAATCTCTCTTAAATTAGAATTAGGTTTTTAAAAGTTTTGAAATGAATGAAGGATTTTCTGAAATGAAATATGGATAAGAAATGTAGGAAAATTATTATTATTATTATTATAATAATAATAAAATAGAATATTCCGTGTATGAATAAGAAATTAGAAATTGCTGGTGTTTTATTTGGTGAAGGAATAGGAATGAGTTTTGTTACGTCATTCTCATTTGAATAACATCACGCTTTAATGTGCTTCGTTTTCAATCATTGTGTTAACATCCATATACGAATTTTTCACGCTATAAGTTGCTTCAGAACCTTTTATTCAGTGTCTTTTTAAGTTTTTATTTAGTCATTTTTCACGTTCTCATATTTCATTATTCAACAACCATTCACACTGTTTTATCTTCCTTCACTACATCAAATTTCATTGCAGCTATCACAAACGTTAAAACCATGTCCAAATATCTATAATTTTTTTTTCTTTTCTAAAAAATATTCAAACTGAGTTAAAATTAACATTATAATATCAATATTTTTCAGAAGATCAAAATTTCATTCCCATATGTTTATGTTTCTGCTGGATTGGGATCAGAATGATTCATGTGCAACACTCCTGTATGGACGAACGTATGATCCTCTCTCTGTTTTAGGTGATTGATTGGTACGAGGAAGGTGATCTGCAGAAAATACTTTGAACCTCACGTCAGATTTTTCTTTGAAGATATAATATAATTCAATTATAGAAAAAAAAAAGTATCTTTTACCTCGAAATTAAACCTTTATCTATAAAGTTTAAAAGAATTTGACCAATTAATTTATCTCTTGTCATTAATGTCAACTTTAATCACTAATCAATAATAATTACCGTATTGATTATGTTTTAACTCTGTTCAACTGCTATCGTGACCGATCCACTACGAAGTCTTTTTCTGTACCTCAGTCATTCGGTCCATTCAACCAACACACAATCATATCCAATTGGTCGGATCATAGCATAGTAACATTGTATTTTTAATTTAATATAATTTTAATTATTATTAAAAATGAAGAATTTTAAATACATTTTCTTTTAGTTATGTTAAAAACATTACTTTCAAGAGACGTGTACTGGTTGGTTTGAATAGTAGACAGCAAACCGTTAGTTAAGGAATTTTTATAAACACTCAATTTCAAATATAATTAAGGATCACGATTTAATTTAAAAGCTTATTGAACTTATGCTTGTTAAGTAAGCACTTACCAAAATAAGTTAAATTAATTGTTTCTTATAAGATGTAAGTTGTTATCATAAGCTATCTTAGAAAATTTATTGAAGTAATCTATTTTTGTAGACACTTATACAAATGTTTATGTCAAAAGATATACTTAAAAAATGTAAGCAGAGTCTTCTGAACAAAGTTATAATATGATATTTGAAATATAATTGAAATTCAGTAACAAAAAGTTATTGTTTCATCAGATGGAGAAATATATATGTGTGAAGAAAGACAAACTTATTAAAGATACAGAATAAATTGTAAATTTAACAATAATAATTAATTATATCAAGTTATTAAAATCATACTATTTATGGAGATTATTTTTATCTAAAGAAAAAATCAACCAGTAATTTCAATATTTTTTTTTGCATACATATATTATATAATCTTTACCTTATACATAAAGGATATAAAACAATTATATATTTCTTTCTTGATAACTAACAACGTTGAAAAATATATTTTTATTTTTTCTATTAACTATTATTTTTTCTATTCACATTAGTTATAATTTTTGTTAAAATGGTGTAATGTTGTCCCTTTTTAAATTTGACCAAAATTTATTTTTTTATATAAATCTTATATCGATATTTTTATTAAATATTTCTTGCAACTCTAACATTTTTAGAGATATTTTTATTAGTTAAAAAAAATTATTTATCTAAATTTTTTAATTATATATGTAAATTTTTATGTTTAAATTTTTTATCTATATTAATAAATTTAATAGTTTTTATATACTAGATTATTTTAACCAATCTTTTGTTATATAACAGTTTTTATATAGTAAATAGTGCATAAGGCTGTTTAACGTCGGTTAATTTAGGCTTTTAACGTCACTTACACAATAGACGTCTATAAGGATGACGTCCATGGGACGTCAGAAATTCTCTTAACCGACATCAATATAAACGTCGGTTAACGATATCCACCGACGTCCATATAGACGTCTACTTATACCCACATCTAATTTCTCTATATAGACGTCCACATACGCATAAAACCGACATGTACATGAATATATAGAGGTTTAAAATGACACTAACCGACGTCTAACAAAGGCATTGTGTTTTATTGCAGTTTTGATCCAGACTTTCGGTAGCATAGTGCAACACTCTCCTCTCGCTAGTTTCCCCACAAAAAAAGATTACGTCTTTTTCTATGACATTTCAACCCAAAACCGAACCTGGGTCCATGACTACTTCCCATTATTCAACCACAAAAGAAAAAAATTACGATGACACGAGAACTAGACAAGGACCCAAGTTCCATTTTGGGTCGAGAAGCCATAGAAAACTCAAAAGATCGCCACTCTTCTTGTGAGGAAACTAGCAAAGGNAGAATGTTNNACTATGTTACCCAAAGANAGGATCAAAACTGCACTAAAACACAACACAAAGAAAGCAAATATTAATCAGTTCAACCACAAGATAATAGATGAAAGACTAAATAAAGTTTAAACTGTAAGCATAAAAAAAAAACCAAGCAGTTGGGATGCAAGAGAGAAAAATGAGAGGAGGAAGACGAGAAACAACAATAGAATACCGAAAAGGGAGAAAAAGAAGAGGTGTGGCAAGAGAAAAAGGAGAAGAGGAAGACGATCGATATCAGAAACTGAATGCCGCGAAGAGTTGCGGTGTATTTAAAATGGAATTGGGCGTCGGTTATTCTCCAGAAACCGACGTCTATAGACGTCGGTTATCCTACTAATGTGACGTCCAAGTGAACATTTAAAACTGACTTTTTGAATACCATTAGACGTCGGTTTCTGTCAGGGGGAACCAACGTCTAGGAAGCTGAACCGATTGACATTTGATATCCTGTCAGGGATGTTCACGACTATTGGTATGGGCCACCGACGTCTATAATAACATACACGTTGGGGCCTTAAATAGCCGACGTCTCAGGTCCTCGAGTTTTGTAAACATAATTATTACAGGTATAATAGACGTCGCGTAGCCCGAAACGCCGACGTCAACATTGAAGATTTTTTTGTCTTTCCCGCCTTCCAGACATGCCTTAGACGTCAGATTTGGACTACGTGACGTCTAAGCGCCTGAGAATTAGGTGAAAAGCATTAAATGCAACCTAGTAGACGTCGGGGTGCTGCAGTGCTGACGTCTTGAAATTAATAGACGTTTGTTTTTTGATAAAACCGACATCTAGTTTACTAGGCTATTTACGATAATGCCAGCGTCGGCTCCTATACGTCGGATTACACGCAAACCGACGTCTTATGAGTAACGTTAAACAACGTTTTTGCACTAGTGAATTGAACCTTATAAAAAAATAGTTTAAAAATATTTTAAAAAATATTTAATAAAAATTTCAATTTTAATAAAAATAATAGCAAAATTTTTATAAAAAGATAAATTTGATCCTAAATTGGACAACACAATTTCATTTTAACAGATATTGAAACTAAATTAAATAAATAAAACAAATATAAGAACTTAAGAAAACTCTGTAGGAAACTACCATGTCACACTATTTATATCAAGTCACATTGAGAATGCGACATAACATAACTTTAATTCATATGAAAAAAATTCCAAACAAAATTTAAAAACACTACAATTTGACTCCCGAAACTATTATAACATGATTTGTACATTACTAATAAAAACATCAAATTATATAATTATAAATAATTTGATATTGCTAATACATCTAAAATGTGTTTTTTTTTCTTCAGAAAATTAAATTTAAATTATTATTATTACATTATTATTATATAAATTTATATTAATATTAATATTCTTAATTTTAATTTTTTTAATAATTGTATTATTATAATTATTATTTATGATTTTCTAGTTATTGCTATTATTATTTATAAATTTATTTTGATTACCATTATTTAACTATTTTTTAATATTATTAATAGCATTAATTATTTATTATTATATAAATTTGTTTATCTTATTATTTAAATAATTTTATTATTATTATTTATACGAAAACAACATAAATACAAATTGAGCACACTGAATCGGATTTTACATAAAACAAGACTATTTCTCTAAATTTGAAAGTATTACGTAATATTTCTTTTTATTTTCCAAATATGATCCCTCAAATTATTATTATTTTAATTGTAACGGAATAACAGGGATCCACATCTCGTTTCTTTCTTGTATTAAAAAAAGAACATGTTATATAATTTATATATATTAATAGTATCCCACATATAATTCGAAAAAGTGAGGGGACAAAAGGCCCCCATGGGTACAATTGCATTTGTCTGCATTCAAGGACAAACGTTTTTCATGAAGAGATTTTTTTTTTGTTCGGTGTAAATATTTGTACAGGATTTCAAAGAGAATCATATTGTAAAAAAGTTATTATATTATAAAAGATTTTTTTAGTTTTCGAAAATATAATTCTAGACATATTTCTTTCTAATAATTTTATAGTGCTAAAAATATCATCGTATTTTGATGATTAAAATTCAAAATAAATATAAAATTTTGAATTAAATATATGATAATAGTTATATAATATTAATAACATATAACAACATCCATCAACATTTCACACAAAATAAAAAATTATAAATTACTATAATATAGAATTACATTACAAATTACTATAATATAGAATTACACGTAAAATAGTTGTGCATTAGTAGAGAATCCGCTTCATGATATAATAAGAAGTTTGTTGCTTTTCATTTAAAAAGTAACACCCAAAGTTTTATTAACATTTCATTTTTAATGCTAAATATTATTAAAATGAAATATAACATATATGATAATGGAACTATTATAATAAAACAAACTTATGAATGACAAGATTTACACTTGTAAAATCATTTAACTTCTCCATTTATCACCATCACCTCTCGTTGGAGCAACTACAAAGAACATTTTCATAAACTCACACCACTAAGGTGATCATCACAAAAGAGAAAACATACACAAAGACAGACAACACAAAAACAAGGATAACTAAAGTATCAAAAGAACATACATATATTTTTAAAACAATAATACACATCCATATTACAAATCAAACAACATATGACATAATTCCCACCAACCATGAAAATCTTAAACTATATGGATAGATGTATTGATGTTGAACTCATGGGAAACCTACACCCATGTATGATAGAACAAACTGCTCAGAAATAATAATAATCACATCCTCAACCACCACCAATAATGTCATGCACTAAGGTTAATCCGTCAAACATCTATGGCCCTAACTAGTGACCATAGACTAAGACCTCCTATCACTTTTCACGACATAATCACCAATCTCTGCATGAGATGGGGTTATTGAGAGTGTCAGGATCGTTCCTCAATCCCAAAGTCCCTACTTCAATACATAACACAACATAACCATCTAGGATATTCCTCCTTGGAATTCCTTTCTCACATGAGACTTAAAATCCATACCTCACATATTACTTGAACATCATCATCACATCTCATACATAATCATATTCATATACATATACTTCACACAAACATTGCATACTATCACATGAAACCTGTCGTTATACATTAAACAACCAGAAACACCCTTACAAGTCATTAGAAGTCACATAATAACCCAATTTTTGTAAGGCATCTTGATACCCACATTTAGGTAAGGAAAACAGTTTGGAAACCTTCACCAACAACTTCGAAGGGACCAAAACCCCCAAAACAACTTAAAGAACGTCCAAAACAGATATCCAGAACCCTGAAAACTCCCAAAAACAAGTGAAGTGTTGCTTGGTAACGCTCGAGCGCCCAAGGGTTGGTGCTCAGCATGGCACCTCTGGAAACTGGCGCTCAGTGCCCAATTTGGACGCTCAAGCACTATCAATTAGATCAAGACTCAATTTTTTTTTACTTTGAACACTTTACCCCCAACTTCTAAAGGTTTCTATGACCCTCCAAACCTTGAGAAAACTTTGCAAACCCTACCTTAACTCAATTTGACACTTTAAAACCCAAATTCACTTCCACAAGCTACCCAAAATTCAATTTTATACTTTTCAACAACCAAATTCTACAACCAACAGTTAGAATAAGTCCTAATAAACTCAACAACAAATTATAAACCTTCACCTTTAGCCCAGATCTTCTAATTTACAATCTCACTAGTTAAAACCCTTAAATTATACATGAAACCATGCAACCACACCCTTAGAAACCCTCTGCTACATAATGCACCAATGGTTTGACAGCTCTTGCAAGTACTAAATTACTTCAAAACCGTCTCCAAACTTTTGTTTTACACAACCAACCCTTTTCTCAACACCTCACCTATAAAAACCCCTAATTTAAGACTCAAAAACCAACCAAAACCATCATCATTCACTCCCTCAAGGTTCAACAATACTCTCTAACCAATTATAACATTAATTTCACCATTTCAAGCAATCAAAATAAGCATAATTAAAAAACATCTTCAGCAAAGCTCTTTTAATATCATACCAAGCATTTTCTAATTAATTTCACATAATCATCCCATAATACAACCTAATTTCAACAAGCACAATCCATGAATTCACTTAATCATACCAACACATATTATTAATATACTTAAAACTTTAAAATAAGGTATTTAGCTTCTCTTACCTTTTTAAAACTTCAACTAGCTCTAGAGAACCCTACTTTATTCTCTCAACTCAAAGAGACCAAACAACACCTATATACCTCGAAAACATGATTAGGTATAACATTAGAATCACTGATCAACAAAGAACCTGAGGAAATGCCCAGACGACACATGCATAGGAAATAAAGTCCACATGCATTGGAAACTCAAAACCAAAGAAAAGAACATAAATTAACTTACTCTTTTTGAGAAACTGATCGGAAAAACTTGAAGGTCTCACTGCAAGGATCACACAGGCGATCTCTGATCTTCAAACATATGAGTAGGGTGTAAGAACCCTTATGCTATGTTCACTTGGAGGGATTTACTATTTGTGAGGAAGAAAAAGAGAGATGGTGAGTGTTCACTTCATGGGATTTGTGTGGATTTGTGAGCGAGGATTTGAGGGATGAGGATTAAAATCAATCCCTCCTTTGATGAGAGGATTTGAGGGATCAGAAATAAATTTACAAAATAATCCTTAAAAATAATAATAATAATAATACAATTTTTTTCATGTTAAAAATTAATTTTTATTTTTTTTCTCTTCTATAATAATTTTTACAATTGTATATAATATTAAGAATGACAATTTTTTATTATTTTTACTACTAAGGGTATTTTGATAATCTTCAATTTTTACCAATTAAACAATTTTTTCATTTGTCACATTAGTCAAACTCTACACTAATTTTTACAAACTTTACTTCCAAATCCACCCTCACTCACCTTTAAATGATGTGTTTTAAAATAATGAAAGTCGTTTATAACAATTTCTTTTATATTAAAACATTTCAATATTCAAACAATAGTCTCATTATTTTTAACTCATTATTTTTAAAATAAAATTGTCTGGATCTTCACATTTTATCTATAATAATGTTTACCAATTTAATTAGATTCAACTTAAAAAAGATAAAAACATAATATTTATTGATTTTTATTAATTATTATTTTTTATTTTTAAATTGTTAAAAAATGAATTTTAAGTTTAATTAAATTTTATAAAAATTTATTTGTAAGATAAAGTTTGCGCAATCACATGATATTTTTAGTTCACATAAGATATTTTACATAAAATTAAATATTAGTATTCAGTTTCATAAAGATTCAATATCAAATAAAATAATAAATTTAATTTTACAAAAATTAATTGTAATATTAAATTTATATTATAAATTAATTTTATCTGAGCTGGTAGTTTGAACCTAAACAGTTAAAACCATCTGCAATTTTATCTGACATGCCATGTTTTTGTTATCCTGAGAACATTTTCCACTTAATATTCAAAGTCGATAAAATAGCTTAAATACACTTTACATCGTAAGAATATTTTTACTTCACGAAATTAAATGGAATTAAATATTTAACAGAACATTGCACGCAACACTAGACGAGCATATCCTTCACATTTATACATGGCAGTGATGTCACAATTCAATTTAATACTCTCTTCATTTCCTTTTACCTTTCATTTATGGTTATACTAACTTCAAAACAAAATCATTACCTTGGATCGGGAAATTCACACGTAATAAAATACTCAAATAAACTAAATTTGAATGCAGTTATTTAATTATTTTTATTTTTATTTTACCATTATGGATATTTTATCTTTGAAGTTTAATAATTTTAGACGTCTTTAATTTTGAATTCAATCTCAAATCGGTTTTTATTTTTCTTATTGGGTTTCTATTTGTAAAATATTAATTAAATTGATTGAATATAAAAATACATTAATATAACATATTGATGTGATTTGTAAAATATTAATTAAATTGATTGAATATAATCGGTTTTTTATTGCATAATTTATGTATTAGATTTTGAATGAGTTATTTGTCATAGAATGTTTAGAAAGCATTTGTTAATTACTTAATGATACATTTTTCAATGTCTATCGAATTGTTGCAGGTAGCTGAAATAACCCTTTTTTTCTTGTGGAACAAGGATCACATTGTCAACTTGAAGATGGCAATGCAAATGAATCGATAGTAAAAGTAAAAGAAAAATGTGTTTCAAAAAATATTCAAGAACGTGAAAAAACAAAAAGTGTTCCAAAAATAAAGTTGATTATTATATCTTTTAGAATTGTACTGCTCAATTTAGAATACAAAGGTTAAAAAAAAAACTCACCTATCTGTGGTACTTTGATTATATCTTTTTCTTTTAAGAAGAATTGAATATGGAGTCACTGCATTTATAATTTATATTTAAAGATAATTAGAAAGGAAATTAGTTATTTTTTTATCCATCCTTCCACTTCAACATTAGAAACCTGTATAACAGGGCAAATTTACAACATAATGGGTTTCGATTCTTATTTTTTAAGCACAATGAAATTTAAATTGTCGATATTTAACTACAAACAAAATAATTACTGATTTAACTTAATCAGGATCTTAATTTTGACTTCTAATTATTTAAATACAAGATTTATTTTTCAAGAATAACAATCTTACTTGATTTATTCTAAAAAAGAAAGGTAAAACTAGAAATCAAGGTAATTCCTAAATCAAAATCTTTGAAAAAAAAGATTTAACCTTGAGAGAAATTCTACAAAAAGGGCAACTTGAGTGATGAGTGAGTCACCTTTCATTAAGGGTTACGGGGTCTAGCCTTTGAGACTGCAGGAGTGACGGGCGTGGACAATGGCGAAAAATGTTGTGGTAGGAAGACATTCCTGACAGCGACAAACCCAACACGTGCATATGAAGAGAACTGTGACGAGAAAGATAATGGAAGAGAGTACAATGACAAAGAACCACAAACCACAATCAACAACATCAAAGAAGATGTACAAAGTTCATCAATGTTGAACGAGAAGAAGACCGTGGAAGAAAAAGAATGACAAACATCATAATCACTCCTTAATTAGGGATACAACAAATTTTTTCCTAATTTTTTTATTTTAAGTAAACGAAAATACATGTCACTATCCACTTTAACGAGCCACATCATTTAAAAAAGCTCCATCAACATGCCATGTCAACATATAATGTTCAAACAATTTAATGACAGGGGTCTAATTGTTTAAAATTTTCAAAAGTAGGGATCCAAATTGAGACAAAAAAAATTGAAGGACGAATTTGAGACTTCACACCAAAAATAGGGATCTCAGGAATGATTAAACCTATATTTTTTAAATGTTTTGTTTAGATAAATTAATTTAAATTTAGTGAACTTTATTTTTTTTATTTAGATAAAGTATTTCCATTTAATAATATTGGGTCGAGTTTACTCAAATTAGAGCCAAATCAAGTCAATCCAAGTTTAGGCTAACTTGATTTCATTTTAGTCCAACTTAAGTCAAGTAGACCTAGGTATCAATCCAGTCGTGTTAGCCTAGGCCTAAATCAAACTGAGTTGGTTAAGACCCTAAGCTTCGTTGACCCAAGCCCAAATTAAATGAAGTTAACCTTGGCTTAGGTTGGACTAAGTTAGCTTGAACCAATATTATGTCAAATTTGTTTTAACTTATTGATTCGATTTAGACCGGACCAAGATTGAGTTAAGTAAATTCAGGTCTAGGTTGAATGGAATCAATCAGAATCCAAGTTGACTTGAGTGAGGCGAATCTATATTTATTTGAGTTCAGACCAACTCATGCTAAACTAAGTTTAGGTTCAAGTTAGTCATAGTTTGATCAATACCAGATCAGACCTAATCCAACCAAGACGAAATTAAGGTAGGTGAGTTTAGTTAACTCAAGTAAGTCAAGATGAGACAAGTTGGTTCGAGTTGAGTCAATCAAGAACAATTAAGAATAGATTCAAGTTCATTCGAGTCAAACGTTTGTCTATATTCTATACAATATAGTTAAATATAACTATGAATACGAGAATATGAAAATGTTTAAATTATTATTCTTTTATGAAATTTAAAGTTCTTTTATTTTAAGTAATGGAATTATTCTAACAAAATTTTATAATTTCATATTTTTCTAAAATTTTATATCTAAACAACATATTTTGTCATCAAACATTTGAATTCTTTTAAAGAAAATTAATAATCTTATTAAAATTACTTATCCAAATACCCTAATTTGTTTTATATTATTCATTTATTGAATGTGGATGCAACAGAAAGATGAGCTGCTGTGCGTATGTAGAATGGAGTGATATTAAAAGATGGAACAGTAAATGCATCTATAAGATTACATATTTTATTGATTTGTCATTGAAATTGATGTAGCAACGTACGTGTCTGTCAAGTGAAACCGACCATAAGATGATTGAAGAGGGTGATGTTAATGTTGTGGTGCTTTAATGCATGCCATGGGGTTTCTATCAAAAGTGGTCGTTCACATCAAACTCCACATTTCTGTTTCTTCCTCATTTTCACTGTCGGTGCCTCTCCTTTCACGGACTACTTCTTCTTCTTATTATGCTTCCCCTATAACTAGTTATAAGAATAATCAATTTCAAAATTCTGTTTCTCATATTAATTTACTTTTAAATATCTTTTGTCAGAAATTATGAACATGACAACACGTATTCAGACAAATGCCATCAAGTATTATTTCCACATTATAAGAACTCAAAGATTCACTCATAAGATAATATTTTTTTATAATATATTTAGACAATAAATTTTAACAACATTTTAACATTATCTACATATCATTTTGTGATTGGTTCATGATAATGTTTATGATTATTATTATTGATTATAAAATAATTTTAGACCAATCACACGTAAATAATATTTAAATATTATCTAAAAATGTTGACTAAGTATTTTTTAAATAAAGATTAAACAGTTAAGAGGTTGGCGGGGTGGTGTTTGATTTGATGGTTATGAAAACAATATTACTATTTTTGTTGCTATCATTATTCACAATTATCATCGTTTTGACAAAAGGAATGGCCCATATTCTTCGAGTGAAGTTGACTCCCTACAAGATTAAAATATATAGTTCAGCATGAAAGCTGCCAAACTAATGTATTATGGTATTAAGAAGATGATGTAGCATTTTATCTTGAAAAGAAAACAATTGGTATATTATTACGTAGTGAAATAGGGCGTTGTTAATAATAATGAAGATGTAACTGCTACTCATCGGCAGTTAGAAGCAAAAGGTGAAGAGATAATCAGATAACATATCTAGCATTGCTTGCTAACAAATCATTCAATTCATTCAGACATAAACTAATAGTAAAAACATTAATGGGGCACAGTTTCTTTGAGCTTAATTAAGGCCTTAAAACAAGGTTCTTGGAATAAGTAACTTATGGAAGAAATAAATATAGAAAATTATGTTGAAATGCTGCCTAATATGAAGGAAACAAGGTTGTCTTGTCATGAATGACAGTAACAGTGAAGACAGTTACATGCAATGATTAAATGGGCGTTAAAATGGAGTTTGGAAAACCAAAACGACGTATTAACCAAAAGCTAAACACCAGAGATAGCGGCAATAGCAAACCACACATTAATCTCTCTTTCTTTTCTTAGACTAACTTTCTGCAAAACAATTTCATGACAGTGAAACTTAGTCTGTCTGCTGGTGAGCTTAACTGTATATATATTTAGTTCTGAAATTAGCTCTGTTCAAAATATTCATGTATGTTCTCGTTTCTTATAATCTTTTAATAAAAATCAGAATATCTTTTAATTTGTTAATAAAAATATTTTTCAATTTAAGTAAATGTAAAAACTAAAGGATTTTTTTAAGCATAATAATGTTTACAATTTTTTTAAGTATAATAAATATATATTTTTAAAAGTAGTTGTTTTTTAAAATAAAAGATAATAACTACTAATAAATAAATAACTTTATTTTTTTTATTTTAAATTAAATTTTAAAATTATTAAAAATATCTTTGAATTTAAAGTATGTTTTTTATAATAGAAATTTTTTTAACTTAAAACTTTTTGCGTAAATTAACAAACCCCATATTATATATATATATATATATATATATATATATATATATATATATATATATTTATATTTATTTATTTATAAAAATTGTTTAACTCGGATAAATGATATCTTAATATATGAGAATATTGTTTATTAGATTAGATGTTTTTTTATTGTTTATAACATCCCAAAAATATAACTTTAAATTATATTTAAGAGTTTTTACATTTATAATACAATAGAACAATTATAGGAACAATAAAACTAATTTACAGTTATCCAAAAATAACCATAAATTTAAAACTTTACATAAATTCTAAGCTGATATTATTTCATGTGCAAACCAAACGATCATACATATCGTTAGACCGAACGGTGCTACACTAGTACAAAAAGAAAATATAAAACCGAACGGTCTTACTCCTAAGCTATCTTCTTCTTCCAGCACACGCTCCAGAGTAACTTCAGCACAATCTGCTCACATCCAAAGGATGACCATCGCGGTGAAGAGAACGACCGAACGGAACATCGCGACAAGACAGGAAAATAAGGGTAAGCTTATGTAATTTAATTAATTCAGTCAAACATATCACTTAACAGAAAAGTTAATAAGTGAAACAAACATATCCATTCACCCAATCGTAATACAAGTATTCCAGGAAATGACCGAACGTACAAACTTATAATAATATAATTCCCAACCATTCCACACTGACTGTCCGGACTGGATGAATCATGTAGCTACGGTCGTTCTTGCACCCCTGGAAAGGTAAACCGAAACACCACGCGAATACCAGCGACTGGAACACCGCAAGCCGTCACACAGGGTTAGCCCTTCATCCCTCATTATAGCTGGAAAACCGCAAACTACACATGAGTTTAGTCCGTTAGCTGGAACAACAAGCTAATGCGACCAAGCCTCTTGCTATTCCCACCACATACGCCACCATTCTCTACTTGAGACTTGGTGACCATTGGAATGTCAAGATGAACATCCACTACAAAGCTGACCATATTCATACTTTACCAATTCCATAACCATTCACTGAAACATTCCTCCTTGGAACTCTCTTAATATCCATATCACAAATACCATTTCATACTTTCATATTTCATTAGAATCATCACAACATTTGTTTATAACATCACACTTCATTATTCATAACATCTTTAAGTGAAGTCATACAAACAGTAAAACCACTCCCACTTTGGAACAAGACTGAGAAGAAAAGATTACAGAACCTTTATACGATACCGAACGGGAGAAGACTCCCTATATATGAATATGTCCGAATGGTAAGAATACCCTCAGCTCAAAAATCATGACCGAACGGTCAAATAACAGGATAGCTCCAGTTGGAGAAGAATACTGTCTAAGACCGAACATAACTAAGATTGAGTCAAATACTAAAGAGTTAACATACTATTTATATCTCAGGCCGAGTATTTTGAACTTAGGCCAAACAGTTGGAGCTTTGGTCGAGCACTTAGAGCTAAGGCCAAACACTTGGATCTTTGATCAAGCGCTTAGAGCTAAGGCTAAACACTTTGGGTTTTGGCCGAGCGCTTAGAGCTAAGGCCGCACACTTTGGGCTTTGGCCGAGCACTTTGACCACAAGACTGAGTTCTCTTCAAGATACCGAGTGTTAGTACGAGACTGAACACTCTTTAAGAAACCGAGCGTCAGTATAAAACCAAACATTATTCAAGAGACCCATTATGAGTATAAGTGAGTGCTAGTATAAGACCGACCACTCTTTGTATGACCGAGTGTCAGTACAAGACCGAACACCCTTTAAGAAACCGAGCATCAATATAAAACCGAACACTCTTCAAAAGATCGAGCGTTAGCACAAGACCGAACACTCATTTGATGAAGAGGTATTTTTAGTACAATGCCTATCACTTTTTTCAGATAAGATATATGGTAAAGTTGACAAAGAAACTAACTTAACTTGTTTTGAATATTTTAACCAAAATAATTAGTAAGAAAATTTGTCTAACCTTACTTAATTGATCACTCAACATTCACCCATAGACGACCGATTTGGTCATCAACTAAAATCTCCTACAGACGAGAATTCAGTTAAGACCATACATGCTAATGGAAAATCGAACGGTCCTAAATAACCCTCGGTCACAATTACAAACTTCTGCAGAATTTAGCAAAGTTAAGAATAACCCTATTTCCACCCAGTTCTTGATAACTTACCAAACATTAATTCATTCAAACAAACATGAAATATCATCAGATCAACCAATTCATCAAACACCATCATTCAAACATGCAACATCCAAAACAACGAATCATAATTAAATCACGAGCTTCCCTTACCTTATAAACGGACAACTATTTATTCAGTAGAGGAAAGTGTTTCGCCGAATGCCAACCTTTCAAGAATACCTATTACCCACCGAACAAAGAATAGATCAAGAAAATGATCAGAATTCTTCTGAAGAGGAAACAGATGAGCACATGCAACTAAAATCTTAACTTGCATGTGTCAGACAGCAGATTTCTCATGAAGAAAGTTAACTTACCAACTCTGAACGAAAATTTGATCGGTGCAATAGAAAGCTCCCAGCACCAAGAATGCTCAAGTGGTGTCTGATCAATGATCGGAAGAGGAAAGGGTTGAGATTTCTTAGAGAGAAGATGGAGGTTCTAGGAGAAGGAGGAGAAATAAAATGTTGCAGAAACTTGGAGAAGAAGGTGCATACAAGAAGTGGCAGAAAATTTAAAATCCCAACATTTATATCACCTCCAAAACCGATTGGTCCACTCTCATGCCGCTACCTGTCTTCCACTTTCTGAGTCTCACACATTCTCTGTTTTGACACGTGAATTCCACTAAGCTGGGGAATTTATGGGTCGTGTGCCCTCTTCATCTGTATATACATTATTATACATATTGAAAAATAAAATAAACTTTGCTTTTTTCCAAAATTAAAAAGAAAAACGTAAACACAAACATATCTGTGCTTTCTTTTCCAAATTTAAAAAGAAAGAAAAAAAAACTATAAATTATTCATGGCTCCCAGTTCCTGGTTAATGTGGTTATATAGTCCCGTTGGAGGTTCTTAGCATTAATTTATTTGGAATAGAATAAAGTTAAAAAAATTTGAATTATATCTATCTGGAACACCAAAAAGAACATAAAAAAAATAATCATCGATTCCTCTAAAATAGAATCTGAAAGCATGGAGTTGAATGTGAGAGAATTTTTGAAGTGAATGGTTGGAGGCTCCATTGGACCTACCTATTCACATGCTTCCAACTTTTTTTTTTTCTGAATAACAAAAGTGTATTTAATATCAGTTCTGCTTAGTTATTGAACTTCATATTTAAATACACCATATTTTTGTACTGTAGCTCTTACAACTTTCATTCCTTGCATGTGATATGAATTACGATGTTTTTTCTTTTTCTATATTCATACAACGATCAAAACAAAGTTGTGTTTTTTTTTTTTAAATTAAACCAATCCAATTTGATAAAATACCATTTAGATTGAATTAGACGATGAAGTTTTCACAGCTATTTTTGCATAGTTGTAAGGATGCATAATAAATAGTTCAGTATTTGAAATTAAAATGTCAAACTCTAAATCTAAAAGGAAGTTTGAGTAGATTCTAAAATTGTTAGACGTTGTTGGTAGGAGTTAGACGGTTTGTACATATAATTAAACACTTAAGATAAAAGGATTAAAAAGTTAATAAAAAGATAATAAGGAAGAAGAGTTGTTTTTATATTACTTCACTCTAACTCAATTTTGTATAGTTTTTCTTTAAGCACTCTTTCATTATCTTTCAAAACATAGAACGAGTTTAATCACTCTTAGTTTGCAACAAATATAATCATTCTTGGTATCAAATAATTCAACTAAGTATAACGTTTAATTCTTCCTGAATTAAACAATAAAATATTTTAAATTATTTTTTATTATAAAAAACAATGATATTTTTATAAAAACAAGTATAGATAGAATCTCTCTTAAAGAGAATATTTGAAGAATACAAAGTTTATATGAAAAGCTTATTACAAATATTTTTATTTTTCAAAAAGCTAGAAAAATACAAATGCAAGAGCATTTTGATCTCATAAAGATATGTGTAATTATTATTGTTTTCTCTTCATGATCTTCTTTATATAGATAATTTTGAAAAAGATGGGTTACTCAAAAGTATTGTCTTTGAGGTAGGTATATAGCCTTTTATATGAGATTAGATGTTATGTTACTTTTGTAAAAACAATTATTTATATACATTAAACAGAAAAAAAATACATTATGAAAACATTTCCAGAATTTCTTTTAAAATAATATTATTGAATTTAAATTTTAAATAAATCATAAATTATATATATATATATATATATATATATATATATATAAATTAATTTTACAAGTTTTTCTTTTTTTAGTTTTTAAAATGAGTCACCACACAAAATAATTAGTCTATTTTAAAAATGAAATCCAACGGGCCGAAACAAATTTTATGAATAGCTTCTGGGGTTGGATCCGGCCTGAGGTTTGATAGCTCTTGTTACTACACAGTGTATAATTTCATTAAATGGGAGTTGCGAAAATAATGTAATGGTGCAAAACGTAATTACCCAAACAGAAAACGCCAAAGCCCACCCGTTATGAGTATCTATATTAAACCAAGAAGTATCTTACATCCTCGATTAAAATATCACTAAACAATATAAATACAAGTATTACGTATTTTTATATTAGCTTTTAAGAAAATATTGGAGAAAAATTAAGAAAAATAAAATAGAATAATATACTTCACAAAATAAGTTTATATGCAAAATGAAATAAAAACAATATAATTGAAAAAGTTATATAATACAGCTCTAGAAAACTAATTTATTTATTTTTATCTTGGATAATTTTATCCCAATAAACCTTATTTACGCGAGTTTCACTCTAAAGCTTAAGTGTAGCAGAAAAGAAATAATGAAAGTTTATTAAATTTTCGGATTTTTTTTTAATGCATTCAAGTATGAATGTATATTTAACACGTGTGTGGTCGTTGGTGTGTACATAAATAGATGCAAATACGGGGATTAAAATGTTTATAAAATTGTGAGTTTTGAATAATTATCGACATAAAATTGAATTAAAAATGTTTATTTATTTTTTCTGAATAATTATGTTGTTAATAAAAAAAGTTAAATATGTTTTTAGTCCGTATACTTTGGAACGATTTTGGTTTTAGTCCATCTTTCAATCTATAGTACAATTTAGTTTTTCAACTTTAGAAAACTCTGGTTTTAATCCTTTTTACCAATTTTTTTTAACTTTATTTATTGTTTTAAACGCGTTTATCAGTTAACATGGAAACAAAAATGTGTCAAATAGTATAAACAATTCAAATGCTATGATGTAAGGTGCTTCAAACAGCAAATAAAGTTTAAAAAATTTGATAAAAAGATTAAAACCAGAGTTTTCTAAAGTTAAAGGATTAAATTGTATTATAATTTGAAAGAGAGACTAAAACCAAAATCAAGGACTAAAATCATATTTAACCCATAAAAAAATAAAAGGGAAAAATGATTACGTGACAGGTGTGAATTGAGCTGAGCGAGTAGACGTGTGTTCCAACAGCAACCTTAAAGTGTGACTTAATTTGTTGTAAAATTCTGATCAGTATTCAGTTTGTGGTTTCCAATCCTTTTCGCTGTCATTGATTTCAGCAATCCAAAAAGACTCATTTTTTCTTCTTCTCCTTCTTCTGGTATATTCTCATTCATTTCATTCCTTCTTATGCTTATCTCTCTTCTCTGTGCTGAGTTTCTCAACTATTTTATACAATTCTATACTTCTACGCATCAATTCTTTTTATTTTCTTCATGAATCTTCCGAACTCCGTCACCCTTAACCCCATCTAATATTTATTAACTTCTTCTGATCATTTTGAAACTATCTGTGATGGGTTGGGTTGACTGATATCATTCCTTTTATCAAATCCTTAACTTTTGGGGTTGGATCATGGTTTCTTGTTGGATGTTCCTTTATTTTTCATATACGACTGAATGTAGAGCTTTTTACTCTTGAATTTTTTGCACGGGGTCATATGAGTATCGGATTTTTTCTTAGGTGAATAATAATACATCATTGCTTAAAACTGATGTAAGACTAACAATCAACGCTGCCCGTCCGTCGATTTTCTTGTATTTGGAATGATAGGAATACGAATTTGGATTTTTGCGCAGTTTTTTTCACTGTTTCTCTGCTGTACCATAAAATACACTGATATATAATTATTTTGATGTTTTAAAATATAATAAAAGTCTTTTCAATATATCAAAGTCGTGTATTTTGGAAACTGGGATACCACAAAACAGCCTTAGCAGAGAAACTGAATTCTAGGAATAAATACTTAAATATGTGGCTTTGAACTTTCTGAGTTGTGCATAGATTATTAATTATGTATGACATGTGGGATTAGTTCTTCTCTGGATGCTTCTTGCACAGGTCGGCTAATTTCTAAATAATTAGTGACTAGAAAAATATGTTTTATCCTTTTCTTGACCCTGTCTCACATTCTCCCTTATTTTGCTGGCCTTTCACATGATTTTGTATTTCTTAAGCTTTAATTATAGAATTTTAATTATGATTGCAGATGTTGCTTACTGACAACTTGGATACCAATGTTTTGCAGACTTCAGTGTTCTGAAAGATTTCTGGTGTTGGTGCATACATATTTCACCTCTAGCACATCCTGCTTCTTCTTAATTCCTTAGGTGATAAGAAAATGCAATTGTATCATCATCCATTTGATTTGGACAGCCAGAAGGTGAGACTTGCGTTGGAAGAGAAAAGCATTGATTACACATCACACCATGTCAATCCTGTAACTGGCAAGAACTTGGATTCTTCATTCTTCAAGATGAATCCTGGTGGAAGACTCCCAGTTTTCCAAAATGGCTCTCACATTCTTTACAAGACTATTGATATAATCCAGTATGCCCTCTTCACAACTTATTCTGTCATCCTCCTCTTAATGTTATTTCTTCCTTTTGTAAACATTTATCTATAAAACGTGGATTTTAATTTTAACTCAACATTGCAAAATAGGCTTAGTAAGACAAATTTCTATCCACTTATATATACTATGATTTGGTCATATTTAAACCCTCTGAATGCTGATAACTGGATATTTTGAGCGTGGGAATAGAAAATTCACGAAAAGTTTAATAAAGCTTACTAGGATAGATACCGATAAACTCTTATACTATCTTATGAAGTAGTTCTAATACCATCTTAAACCGTAGGAAAAGAAAAACATTAAGCTGAAATGATGTTTCTGAGACCGTACAAATGTCTTATTTATATTGAAAAAAAATAAATCACTACAATATATGGAATTTGGTATCTTTTGACAACAGATATAAATAGAAAAAGTTCTTAATAATATATATGTATTCCTGATTATATAGGGTTAGCTCTTATTTCTATGATTATATTTTACTTTGAAGATTTATGCAGCATTAGAAGTTATCCCCACCGAAATATATTTAGCTGACAGAGCTTCTTTCGACATCTTTATCAAGGAATGGATTCTCTCATGTTGAGTTTCCACATGAACATAATTTGAAATGAAAAATGTCTCTTCATAGAAATTAAGTAGGTAGGACTATATTAAAATTTGTGAATGTTCAGAGAGAAACACAAAATTTTCACATGACACGGCCATGTGGAAATTCTGCATGAAAGAATCCGTTATCTATTTATCACTTTCCAAGTCAATTCCCTTAGAGCAACAATTGCCGCATTCTATATGCTACTGTTGCTTGATAAAGCTTAATCCCTTAACCTAACTGTTGAAGTTGAACTACTTTCAAATGCTTTTATGTTAACTTTATGAGTGGAGATTTTATAGTGGTATTGGATTTTCAGGTACATAGAAAGAATTGCCGTGTTCTCCTCTGGGTCTGAAAATATCAGTAGCAGTAACAAGGAAGTGATTGAATGGATGCAGAAGGTACAAGAGTGGAATCCAAAGTATTTTTCCCTTTCCCATGTACCAGAGAAATACAGAATATATGTTTCTAAGTTCTTAAGAAGAGTGGTGATTGCTCGAATGTCCGAGTCACCAGAACTAGCAGGTGCTTACCATAGGAAGTTAAAAGAAGCATATCAAACTGAAGAGAGAGTGAAAGATTCAGAAGTGTTGATAAGGAGCAGGGAGCATTTGATTAGGCTGCTTGATGAAGTAGAGAAGCAGCTGAGTGAAACGCCTTATTTAGCAGGTCAAGAGTTTACTATGGCTGATGTAATGCTCATTCCAGTGTTGTCTCGTTTAGTGCTCTTGGATTTAGAGAAAGAGTACATAACTGGGAGGCCAAACATTGCTGAGTATTGGGTTTTGATTCAGCAGAGGCCTAGTTATAGGAAAGTGATTGGTAGGTATTTTGATGGTTGGAAAAAGCATAAGACATTGTTAAAAACTTGGTGCTTTGTTCGTGTTAGAAGTTTGCTGAAGAGATACTGATGAAGTGTATACTGGTTGGCCAAGGAAAACTGCATAAGTGAATATAAGAAAGCTTTTTGTGTGTTGTAGATGAGTTGTTGTTATCATAAACATTGTATTTTTCCTTTTTGGTGACAAGTATAACTTTTTTGGAGAAAAGGGGGATTCATTTTTCTTTCTCCCTTGCCAAATGGCGATGCTGAGTACTAAGCTTGGATTTGTGTTAGTTCAATCAATTAGCAATTTATGTGCAATGTTGTACCCTGATATGGGAAGAATTCCTTCATATGAGAATCGTTACTTGTTTTTTGTACACTTATTTGGTATTTGTAAATGCAAAAGCAACAATAACGTACTCATTCCTCTAGTGTTCTACATTTTCTTTCCGTTTTGTTGTATGATCATCAAAAATCAAAAGGAGATTAAGTTTATGACGTAATAAGAATTTAAAATATGTTGAAAGGTAAATGAAAAAGAAGTATACTGCCATCTAACCCAAAATCCATATTATCGTACTCTTGAAAATGAACTTTTAAGATAATTATGTTAAAAAAATAATATTTATTCCACTTTGTAAATTTTAAAATGGTAATATCATATTTATTCAATACCATTATTTTATTACTTTCAGAATATTCAGAATCTTACCATTATATTAGTAAAAAAAGTAATGTTAATTAACTATAAAACTTTAACATTCTACCTAAAAGAGGGAAATGGAAACTGGAACAATACTCGTACAAACAAAAAATGGAACAACCTATAACCCCAAACATTTAATGAAACCTGAATTTCTAGACTCTGGCCGGTTTTAGAGATCTAAGCTAACAATCGAAGGTAGGCTATCAAATAATAAAAAATAATACCTCGTTTGACATCTTCACGTGAAGGCATCAATATCAACAATTTTTACAAGAACAAAATAACTGCAAAATAAAGTTGCCAACGATTAAGCATTTCGTATTTAGAAGAAAGGAGGGAATCCCTATAAAAAACTGAAACGTTTCTTCCTTCTCAAGACATTTGTATCCTAAAAAACCAAAGAACCAACTTTAAAAATAATACAAAATAAATGAGACCCAAAGAAAATAAATGATCTTTGGGATTCAACTAATAAATCAGACAGAAGGGATACTTTCACTTAACAGAGAAACGGTTGAACAATAGTCTTATCAGTCATCAATAGGTTTTCCATTTTGGGAGAGAATTAGAAGTGAAGAGAAACATCCACCCGTCTTGAAGGTTTGGGCAGGATCAATATTGGGAACAGGAGTTCCCCATGTAGGGTAAAAAGTGAAGGAGAGGAATGATGAAATTGAATGATATTTTCATTGAATAATAGATTCAGGAACGAATGAATTGACAGTACATTAATGTATAAGGAAGAAAAAAGAAAACAAAAATAATTTCTTTTTTTCCTGTGAACAATATTGCTGCTGTGCATGCTAATAAATATTATTGCCACCTTTCTCCTCTCTACAGATTGCATCCTCCGCATCACAAGTATCTTCCGACTCTTTTGGTACATCTACACCTATACTGCACATATCACCATTAGAGTTGTTCTCATTACATTTCCATGCATTCCTCCGGAACCATGGTCGATGTATTTTTGAATTATTCCATTTCTGCTGTCTATAGTACTTCGTTACCAAATCATGGGAGTCACCCTTCATTCGTTTGGCTTCGTTGTCCTCAAACAGAAGGTTTGACTCTTCAGGGTTAGCACTAGTTGTGCTGGGAATCATATCATCTGCGCAACAAGTGACCATACTACTGTTATCGCCCTCCTTGACTTCAGCAGAGTGATCCCTTGTCATAGCTTCAGCAGGCTGATCGATTATCATAGCAATATAATTATTAGAAGGTTGAGAGTCTTTATTGTCTCGAGGATATGGGGGTAGTGGAGGAAATGGAACGAAAGGTATGCCAGGTGCAGTGACCCAGCGCTCTGGAAATTCAGTATGAGGTGTTCCATATTGCTGGGCAACAGACCATGGCATTCCATAAGCCACAGGCAAGCGAGAATTAAATTTCCTTTTTGAATGACCAACTACTAAATCAGAGGGACATCCAGAACGGCTTGCATTTTGCAATACAAGATTGCCAGAGTTTAGGGAAGAAGCATTTAATGGACACGAAAACCCTGGTGGAACATCCTCATGAATGTTCTGGCTTTCACCAACGGAGCTCATAACAGCATCAGAAAGTGAGTTTGACTCCCCCGGTTGATCCCATCGGCTCTTGCGCTTCCGTTTTTTAGGTCCTTTGATTTCAACCACATCTACAGAGTGGGCAGGACAGCTTTCCTGGGTATCAGCATCTACTGGAGTTGTCACGTGCATAGACTGCTGACTACAGTCAATTACTTCTGCAGCCCTTAAATCCTGTTCATGTCTATGACAGTGTGATGCTGAAAATCTGTTACCATTGAAAGTTCTGTGAGATTCCATTCTATTATCATCCCTGTCCAAATAGCCATGTTTTCTGTTGGGTCTGGGAAACCATCTGTCTCGGAAGCTTCGAGCAATTTGATGGACCTACACGTGCAAACAAAACAACAAAAATATTCAAAGATTCTATTATTTGTCCCCAAAACAGATATATACAAATAGTTGAAAAAATCCTCTAAAACATTTATTGGCACTTGTGTGCGCTTTAGAAATGAACAAGTTAGCATAACAGATACCTGTTTGTCATCATGCTCTGTCAGAGAAAGCATTGACTCTCTAAAGCTGAACGTAAAAACAAATTATTAGTGCAAATTTTTTGAAGAAAAAAATATAACATCTTTTCTAGTCAAAACAAAAGTGCAAATGATTTGAAGATTCGCAGCAATGAAATAATTGATTCCACATTAGGGTTCAAGACAAAAACTACAGAAGGGCAGAAAATTTCGTGTTGTTTACATCAATAGGCAAGTGACAATGTTATCAATTGGTTTAGAATGAAGCATAACATCTAGGCACATGAGACGTGAGTACCAAGTATTACAAAAG
Source organism: Vigna radiata var. radiata (assembly GCF_000741045.1). Lineage (NCBI taxonomy): Eukaryota > Viridiplantae > Streptophyta > Magnoliopsida > Fabales > Fabaceae > Vigna > Vigna radiata. The sequence goes on from NC_028355.1 coordinate 12,697,054, forward strand.
CTTCAGTTCTCATAATGGGAAGAATATTAGGACAAGAGGACTTAAGTGGGAAGAAGAAGAATAGAAGGGTTCATTCAGATAAGTTGTCATTTGTAAATTGAGCATTGGCTCTTGATGGAGGGAAAACCCTTATAGGAGAAACTTCCATCCTAGTCTATGTTCTTTTCATCCTATTTGATGAAATATCTTTTCTTTGCCAATCCATCTCATGGTTCCTAAAAATTTGGTTCAACCTTCCGGATATTTGAGGGACAATCCGAGTTAGAGATGGAGGAAGCACGCATTTGGGTTCAGAAGATAAGAACTGCTAATATGTGTGAGGGCAGACCCAATTGGGCGGATTGCTAGGACTGAGAAATTTGAAGTTCAAGAAATCCATTCACATCAAATACATTGTGATTGGCATTTATAAGTGTTAAGGGTGTGGCAATGCTTTGGTTGTACACCTACAGTAAAAAGATCCTAAATTCAGATTGAGAATAATCTTCTACAACTTCGATCAAAAGATTTAGAGGTAGCTTTGGTAGCCACGCCTTTGAAGAATTTACTACCTCGAAGCAAGAACAGAAAATTGAGACAGAAACCCATCCAAGGGATAATCATGCCAGAGGGCAAGACTGGCAGCTAGATTCTTGCAAAGAGTGACAAGACCTCCAGTAACTGTGTTGAGACCTGTTCTCAGGCAAGAAACGTGAGTGGCAGGATAAGCCTATAGGATTGTGCCACTGAAAAGTTCGGTAAGGTGCAGTAGATGAAGGCAACAGAGACAATATATGAACAACCCAATACTGAGATGAAGTCAAAACTTGACTTGGGGTATGTAGATTGCATGACATTGGGAAAGAGGCGGAGCAACCAAATAGAGGATTTAGGTTTTGAAAATCATTGTCAGGGTAATAAAGAAACAAGAAAAGGGAAAAATAAAATAAAAGGTGTTGTTGGAGATGCAGTGGACAGGCCAAGGAGCAAAAAGACAGGAACCATTGTCAATATGAGAGCTTCAATGATGACATAGCTATGGAATTTTGGCCAAGTCAGATATCACAAATAGCTGCCGTCAAAGCGCAGGTTACATACTGTCTACATATATCTCCACCACCACTGGAGCCACAGGATGCCAGCTTCCGTGTGGTTATTAAATCACTACCAGTGAGCAACCATTCCATAATGGACATTCTTCCAATTGGGCTTCATCAAAGATAATGCAGCTAGCCCAAAATCATAAAGGGGGCAGAATTGACCCCATATTGAGTGAAGATATATTTTGCATACTTAACTAGAAGTGCAAAGTTGATTCTACTCAAACATTCATTGGGATATTAGCTACAAAAATAAAAATTTCCTTCCAATTAGGAGACAAGGCAGTACTTAATATGCAAAGTTGATGAAAGAGGAATTATGATCACGGACCAAAAAGTTCATTTTCAGGGCGGCAAAGCCACAAAGCAATACAAGCGAAATTGGTCAACATGCTTATTAGATATGAATTGAAGAAGAAGGAAAGAAGGGTACACTAAGAAAAGTTGTCATTAGAAAATTGAGCATCAGATCTTTCTTAAGGGGCAATCCTTGGATGAGAAATTTCTCTTTTCCTACTAGTTCATTCATCCTATTTGATGTAAGGATTACTGACAAAAAGATCACTGGACGATGGCACCACTCTAGTACCATGTTGAGAAATGAGAAACCAAGAAAGAATATAATAAATTAAGTATCTCGGCTACAAACAAGAGTATTCTTATTTACAATAAAGCAGTGATACAATAATAAGACACCACCCATATCTAATAATGAGAACTATTTCATAAGATATTTCGCTATCAAATCATGTCCCATCTCTCTTTTTAAAGCAATCAAATCGTATCTCTAACAATATTCAGTAAAAATTATTTTCTTTCTCATTCTGACTGTTAGTTTCTATTACATTCTCTAATATCTCAAGTACACCAAGAATATCAATACTTATCGATTACTACTAAAAATGTCATGTCATACTAGTAAAATGTTAAAAAAAGAAAAAAAAAAGTTGTAATAGATTTTACATCTCCCAATTATTAAGGGAAAGTAAAAACCAAAGCGTCAATTGATTCAATTCCCTCCCAAAAAATATGGAATAGGAAAAGGGAGATGACTTGAAGAAAACATATTTCATGCTTAAAACCACTTTGACAAAAAAATGTTATTTTGTATCTTATGTCAATCAAATTCATACTTGCCAAACAAAAATAGGTGATGAAGAAACATAAATGAAGAAAGATACTTTAGCGCTACACTACAACAATATAATACAATTGCCCCATGAAATTTCGGGGAGGTTATATTTTAAAAATTTCTGACCTCTCCATCCCATGACACGGAGGACCACCATTAATCTGTTCAGGTGTCAAAATCTTGCTTGCTGCTAGGTACTCCAAGACCTGCAAAAAATAGAGGTGATCGAGCAATATATTATCTTAATACTAATACTTAGAGAATGAAGAAAGATGAACTGCATAGAAGAGACTAAGATCTACCAGCAACGAACTTATTGAATACTATAGGATGGTCAAATTTATGCACCTAAGCAACAATTACCAGATTAAACATTCCAGATAATGAGAGGAATAAAATATATTATGAGCTTTATGAGTTCACAACATTTCCATTGGAGAATTGCATAATAGATTTTTACGTTTTAGGTAAATAGAAGAAATAGCATCAGAAGAATCATATAAAATGGAGAATTCAACACAAAAATGAAGTCCCTGGGCAAGAAGTTTCAAGAGGAATTCAATTTTTAGTAGGGTTGAAAATACCATAATTCAAAATAACTTTAAGAGTATTTAATCCAAAAAAAAAATTAAAAGATTCAAATTTTTCAAGGGATATTTTTAAAGCAAAATGAAAAAAAAAAAATCAAATAGCTCCTAAAAAAGTAATTCCTTCATTCTTCCAGAGTCTCACTGTCAACTCTCACTCAGAAATTTTAAGTGCACTCTGACTTCACAGCACCACTCTCCTTCCACACTCCTTTTATGTTCCTTCTAAATTCATTTGAAGCAATTAAATTCCTATGCATTTTAAACCCGTCTTTAGTATAAAAGAAATCCTTAAGAAATTTTGAAATACTATATCCAAACACTATATATAATCTCTTAGTCAGAAGGAATATAACAAAAACCTAAAATATGAGTAATCTAAGCACCTTCAGAAGCTTTCGCAGTATTGGAATTTTTTTGAAGTCCTGCCTGTACTGCTTCATAATGTTATGTAACATTTGTAAACCTGAGAAGCAACAGTATAGTTACAAGGAAAACCAATAAAATGTCCAATGAGTTTTACACATTTAAGATATGTACAGAGAAAAATGCGTCACATAACAAGCAAATATATATTACCATTTTTGTTAATTATATCATTCAGCACTGCTCTAGATTTTGTTTTCAGAAGGGCGTCAAGTATCATGGAAAGATCTCGATTACTGCAACCAAAGTTTAAAATCTCCTTTATAATGTATTGACAGGTCCATGAAGCATGAGAAAATCTAATATAACTGAATACAATGTGTTCTCTAATGAAGAAACAGAAAGGCAGAGAAGAGCGGACCTTTGAATTGCTTCACCGTTGCTTCTATCACCGGATGCCACAGTAAGAAACAAAAGCTTCAAGTACCCTTTGGTAGCATCCTGTTACAAGAAAAAGGGTGAGGTCAGTCAAATGGTGAAAACTAAACATAAAACTGCCAGGATAGAAGCCCCGCAATACCTTCAACTTTAAGCCACTCAGAAGTAATAAAATTGGAAAAAAAAAAAAAAGAACACAAATAAACTATTTCCTATAATTATGTAAAACGAATATATTTAAGGTCTACAGCAGTAGAGATTGATATCTCTTGCTTTGGTGCATAACCTGTATTAACTAAAAAAACAAGCTGGAGCATATACATTCATGCCCTAGCTTCCAAATAAATGTACCTATTTTAAATATTATGTTCACTTGGAAACTGTAAAGTACTTACCTTTCTTTTGCTTATTCCCCCATCTCCATCCAGCAACTCATTAAGTTTCTCCTGAACTGCAGGAAACAAAGTGGTTTATCCATTAAAAATTATTTAAATGACCATGTTGCTAAACAAATGAGGATGACTAACCTGCTTCAAACCGTCCATTGGAAGAACCTTCAACCTTTTTATGTTTGACAGATGACAACTGCAATCTATTGGCTGTCACCTCGGCTTTAAGGCCATTTGGAGGACTAGTATGCACCTTTCCCTTTTTAACAGAACCATTTAACTTGGGATTCTTCTTGCCTTCAATTATTTCAGACTTGGATTCCCTATTACTACCAGTCGAATTAGTTAATATTTTGCTGGAAGCTGTAAGAGGAGAAGTAGTCTCTAATCTTTGAGTGGGAGAAGTTTTGTCTGCAAACTCTGATTCCTTTTCCTTTTCATATCCTTGTACGGCAGGCATGGGTTTGCTTGTTACATCCTCCATTTGTTGAGAAATTTCTTCAACTCGAATGGCAGATGGTAACTTGCCCTTTGAATCCTCCATTTCTGCTGAGCTTTGCAACAGAGAAACAGCAGAGGTAGGGTTCATGGAACTTTCTTTTTCTGGAGAACCATCTGAATCTATAGCACTTGTAGACTTTTCCAATACATCCCTGCCTTTTAACATATTTCTAGCAGATTCTGTATCATCATTATTACAATACTTGGGTGCCTCTTCAATTTTACCATCTCTCGTAAGCATAACAGGTTCTGGAAATTCCTCTTCTGAATCACTTTGAACTATCAGTTCAGCGTTAAGTGGATCACCACCACCTATATAACCTCGACAACTAGGTGAACCACAATAACATTTTTTTGCTGCAGCACCAAAAACCCTTACATAGTTGTAGTCAAATGTCAATTCTTCATCCTGAGGAAGGTATTGGTAAAAAAGTTCAGCTTAGAAGACAATACTAAACATTAAAGCTTTCTAGTCTCATAATCCAAAACTCATAAGGCATGAAAATAGGACCTCCAAGTCCTCAAACTAACCACAAATCTTCAACCTTATTCGCCCCAAAAAAAAAGAAAACATCAATTCAGTATATACAAAGAAAATTCGAATTAATATATTTTATCAACCTCGTGAATGTTTGCTAATCTTGTATAAGTAACAATGTTCACAAATAATTCTGGGTAGGCAACAAGCATGAAATAACAAATACAAGTAAAAAGACAATAATAAATGGGTAGGACGGGTGCCTTACAAGCAATAAATTAAATGACTATGAAAGCTTTGTTAGAGCGGCATAACTTAAACTCAATTGGAAGAAAAAGAAGCCATAACCATTAATCAGCCAACCTTTTGTTCAATTAAGCATATTTCTGGCTCAAATGACAAAATATTTTATATTTCATCTTATGGAAAGGCAGCATAGCCATCCATTTTAACACTTAAAATACAAAAGTTTTGTAAGGAGATTCACATTTTCCCATGTTCGATAATAATAATACACAAAGACAAACAATAAAAGAAATTGAAGTTAATTGATTAAACTTCCAAGGTCACAATCTGAAACATAGAAGCAACAATGTTCCACAACACAAAACTGCAAAATCCAGTGGAATTAACAGCACACATGAAAATAGTAAGTGGAGGCAGAATGCACACCTGCTTAATATCCCTCAGTGCAAACAGTCCAATACAGATCTCCCCATTCACCATCCACTGTTAAAAAAAGGATCAAACACAAGATCAGGTAATTGAAAACAATGGCGGAATTATGAAATTCATACTCAAGGAATTAATATGCTAAACGGCATTAAATAATATGTTCAGGAAAAGCTAACATCGACGTTTCCTGGTAAAAGATAAGCAAAATGCAAAAAATAAAGTAGTCAAGAAAACGGTTCCAGTAATTAAAAGAAAAGGTTCTCGAGTAGTAGTATCATTGCCTTTATTAAACAAACCTAAAAAAGGTAATAATAATCACCTTTTCTGTCCGACAATTAGGATCACAACTATGATTAATGAAACGCCCCAAGTTTCCTTTAGCACTTGCATCTATTACCTGAAAATAAAGAATTGTGAATGACAGTAGTCTATAATAACAAACAGCTGAAAATCTAACAATAGGGAGACAATAACAAATCATGCTAAAAGAGCTAGATGACACCATCCCCGAGACCCAACTAATGCTCACACTAGTTACAATATGAAGCAAATAGCAAAAACTGAAAAACTTGAAACATGTTAAAATCCAGATAAGATGATATGCTTTGCGGTATTGAGATATCAGGCAGTCACAAAATGCGGTCAAAATAAATACACAATCCAGATTAATCACTAGTAGAGGTGTGAATACCTCAAACAGCTATCCTCAAGCTATGTTATTACAGATGGGTCAAAGATATTTGCTTGGAAAAAAAAAAGGTTCTCGTTAAGAACAGCTGGTTAGCAGGATTATTTAGATAACTAAATAGGAGAATGGAAGGGTAAGAGGAATCATTCTACATTGTTACTTGTTATCGTTTGAGAATTCAGCAAGTGCTGGACAATAAAAGAGGCTTTAGGAGAGATCTTTCACCTTTTTATGCTCCATTTTTAGTCAAGAAATATAATCATAATTTTAACTTCTCTATTTCAATTGTGGGTGGAATCCCAATCAAGTTGTTGGCGGAAGTAAAACAGAATATTCATTTAACTTACCACAAACAGTAAATTATTCCAAACAAGATACATTTCACAATCAATTATAGGATGGTACAGCAAGTTTCCCTTCACAGACGTGGTTTTCACAATGAAATGGTTTCTGGATTTCTTAATTCTCTACGGGGATATTTCTAAGGGGAAGGTAATATGGATGATGTGCTCTTCTAAAGTCCCATAGCACCAGATCAGGACATGCAAAAGAATTTTATTCCAAGAAAACAGCTTTCTTTCCTTGTTAATTTTTCTTAGAAGGAAGGGAAGAGAAGGTAATTTCCAAAGCACGTGAATAGGAATGTATTATAGGAGAAGTTAAATGACATCTACTAACTATCTATTCATGTAAAGAATTGTTTGTGTAACATGCTATCATGAACAAATCCATTGCACTTCCAACCCAACCACAGTTAAATTTTACTTTGCTAAAACACAAATATGTAGGTTAAATTCATACCTCACTGCCATTCAAGGTCATAAAATAGAAATGTCGATGACCCTTCAAAGCATATTCTCTTTGCCGTGCCTCGTACGTTTGCATATCAAGCACCTGTTTTGACCATATATTAGATATTTAAGTTCCTAAAAGTGAATGATGTGCACAAGTTGTGCATCACCTTTGCATATACAACATAAAGCGCATAAATGCCCCAATAAAGAATAGCAGTGCAAATTCCAACACTACAAGATATAACATAATCCATTAATTACAGAATCCATTCAATCTTCTTACTCCTCCATTAACAAGAAAAGTAAGTTGATTGTCAGACATAAGCTATTCTTCATCCCCAATACAACCAGGCTGAGTGGTTCTAAGTTGGACCAAATCAATCTCAATAAATAAAAAAAAACAATTTTCTTTACCCTCAAAACGTGATGGCTTTTTCCACATGTGCTACCGCGTATCAATACAATATTCATTGCTTACTAATCAAGCCAAACCGTTAATATTTTTCAATGCCTCTTCCCTGTTATTTAAAGAGTAATTCAAATAGTAAAAGAAAAAAAAAAAGCAAGACAGGCTATCTCCATTTTAAGGATGAACATGGTGGTAATTAAACTAAAACTCGGCAAAAAGAAATGATTAGGGAGAATGAAACAATAAGAGAAGAGTTCGTTGAGACCAATTTAACATAACTGCAACTATAACTTCGTAGAGGGTAATACTAAATCTTCCTTTCCCAAAAACTTCAGCTAAAATAAGGAACCAAAGGATAAATAGGATCACAAAATTAATAATCATCCTGAACAATCAATAGAACATGTATCATAACAAAATAATAAGTAAAACTACTAAATTAGTATAGGGATAGTAAAAAGGAACTGTACATTTTACCTCTCCAACGTATTCAATAAGAAACTGGCCTTTAGCAACATTGCCAAGTGCCTTCAGTCCATAACCTTTTTTCCCACATTTAAACCACCTCAGACTAGCATACTTGCGTTTTTGGAACTGAAATCAAACATTTATCTGACAGTCATGCAATTTGTCAAAATGACCAAATATTGGTATATATTTCATAAAAAAACAAGTTTATAGACCTGCTGGTTAGAACAACGGTCCCCACATGGGCATGTTCCTTGTGCACATTCAATATTAAGCATCCGATTTAGGCATTCATCTCCACAGCCGAACTTTCCTTCTTGAGGTGCCTTGCAATGACAGACCATTATCTGATACATATTCAGAGGAGTAATGAATTCAGGAATATAAAACAGATGCTCAATTTTCAAATACCAAAGAGCTTAATTGAAAGCTAAGTGCTATCCGTCATGATTAAATAATAAATCACAGTCAAAATCTAAAATAAAACTGACAGTAACTGCTGTAATAGCAAAAGAAAGATATATTTTAGAAATTGGAAGCAAGGCAAAAATTTACAATATAATAATAATAATAATAATACGAATAATATAAAGAAAATTATATCAATAGAAAATCTTAATCAATATTATAGCAATACAATACTTTTCCTTCAGATAGTAATTTAATGACTCAAATTTATTGGGTTATACCAAAGAGCTTAATTGAAACCTGAGTGCTATCCGTCATGATTAAATAATAAACCACAATCAAAATGTACAATAAAACTGACAGTAACTACTGTAATAGCAAAAGAAAGACATAGTTTAGAAATTGGAAGCAAGGCAAAAATTTACAATATAGTAATGATAATAATAATAACAGTAAAAATATAAAGAAAATTATATCAAAAGAAAACCTTAATCAATATTATAGCAATAGAATACTTTTCCTTCAGATAGTAATTTAATGACTCAAATCTATTGGCTTATAATATTCTTTTTAATATTACATATATATATATATATATGTATGTGTGTGTATATATATAATATATATATACACATACATACATATATATATAGGTATATATATACATACATACATATATATATATATATATATATATGTGTGTGTGTGTGTACTCAATAAGGAAAGATCATATGCAAATCAAAGCTCTCAATCCCTCTGCAAGTCATATAAAGAAATCGACAAGACCAGTTTCACTAATCCAACATTATCACTTCTGTATTCTAAAGCAAACACAGGTAAACTTGATCAAATTATGTAATATGATATTCATTTGTAATAATTAAAAACTAGAATAATTCAGGACCTCATCAATAGTCTGAGTTTTATGGCTACGATGCAGGAATTCATTGGTGAATATATGGGTAAAAGTTGACCCCTGGGAAACTGCAATGCATAGAGCAAGCTAAACATCAGACAAGTAGACAAAAATGATATTCCTAAAACAGTATATTGTCAAGCTGAGATTTCATTTAAAAAATAAAAAACTCATGACAAATGTAGCATACCAAATGGAGGCCGATATTCTAATTCCTTAAAATTTTTGGAGCCTTCATATGCATCTTCGTCACCCGAGGCATCTGATAATCCCAACTCTGCATTAATCTCTGCATTTGACTTTTCTTGAGGAACAGCACAGTCAGCAAAAGCTCTATCACTGCTGTCCTTACATGTCCTTCAAAAGAAGATCACCCAAGAAAATAAACAAGTTATTTGAACTGGGAAAAGTATGTTTGAGGCATAAGACAACTGTAACAATTAACTACAACTATAAATCATGACTAATTAATGAAAACTATGCAAAAACCCAAATAATCACTGGTGCACATGGTCAATTAATTAAAAGTGAAGACAATTGTGAAAAAATCTATTGCAAACAAATACGTGATTATATCAAATTCTACCTCTTCAGCTTCTGCGCAGGTATTATAGAAAAATAATAATAGAGTAACATGAATGAAACAAGTCATACCAGGTACGGTTAGTTTCATCAATTAGGTCTGCAAGCACAGCTGGAATTCGCCTCCATTTGTAACAATCATCGCATCGCACCCACGCATTACGGGGAGACGGAAGTTGCCCACCCAGTCCAACACCAGACAGCGTGTCCAAACTAGATATGTTGACTGATACTTTGTTGTCCTCGGCATTAATTTTTCTGATAGCATCCAGTTTATGATTTCCAATATTTGCTTCTGAGAGACAAAAATTAAATATATCCTTCTCAAACCATATAACTATCAAAAAAAATATCAAAAACTAATAAAATAAAAATTTAGATAATCATGAAGGACCCAACGTCAGTCTCAGATTCACCCAAAATGAAAAAAAAAAAAATGCCACACATGATGCTGTCAATTTGGGACATAAAAAACTACCTGCATGTGGGCGATCTTCCATTTCACATGTAATTTTAAGAGAGGCACCTTTTCTCTTGACTTCAGACTTAACAATTGGCTTTTTCTGTTTCTCCTTTCGTGTACATGTAGTCTTTTTCCTGTCAGCCGAGTCAGAAGCTTTAAATTTGGTCCTGCTAACTTTACTGGGTCTAAGACTTTTAGGTAGTTTACGACCCAAAGGCCTTGCAGAAGACAGCATATTCTCAGAAACCTGAGATTCTGAAAATCCATTGTCAACTGATGGTTTGCAACTTGTATTAATGTCCATGTCATTTTTAACTTTCAAAGCCTCAGCAGTGCGTCCAAGTTCAGTCTCTCCAGAAAGGGACAAAGATTCCGGGCACAATTGTTTACTGCTCACAGATTTGTTTATCTGAGTTGGAGTAGACAAATCCAAAGAGCTAATTGCACCCGTACAATTTTTCTTACCCCTGCGGTTCTTTGACTGCTTCCCTCTACGGTTCCTAGGTGGACCTTGAGATTCATCTTCAGTGATACAAATACCTGAACTGATAAGTTTGTCTTTCTTCTTCCCTCTTTTACTTACAGTGGCATCCACTTTAGAATTTAACTCTTTAGAAGAACCTAAAACAGCATCATGTAAATCTTCTTCATGTCTCTCTGCAACATGGACTTCGGGAATTGAATTGATCACTTCTGAATCAGGTGAAGTTCCAGGATCCATACCCTTGTTGTTGATAGGTTCAATCAATGCCTCAATCACCTTCTCTGGAGGAGCTGCAAGACAATGCTCCTCTACATCTCCATCTGCCTTCTCCGTTATTTCAGTATGTCCTTCTATGGGGCTATTAGCCACTTGTCCATTTCGAACAAGGTCATCCTTATCCACGTTATTGTTGAAAGATTCTGTATTGCCCAATGTCACCACTTTCAACATTTTATCTTCGAGATTGCTGGCTATTTTCTGAGAAGCTGAACCAGACTCCAAGTAGGACGCAGAAGCCAAGCCATCAACAGACTCAGGAGTCAAGACATTTGAGCAACTTAAATCAGGTTCTTTACCAAATTTGATCTTTAGACGAACACGGGTGGTTGAAACAGGACACTTCTTTACTGAACTCAATGAGCCAGTACTTGCATTATTCTTAACTGCTTTCCCACTTTGACGCTTGCTTCTTGCCTTTCCAAATTCTTGACATACAGCTTCACGAACTGCGTGCTCACTATCGTGCTCAAAAAAATGTTCAATATTCCCAATCAATCCCCAGATAGAAGAACGAGCTGGTTTGGAGAAACAACTTCTTTTCTTTCTAGCAGCCTCTGAATATAACTTCATATAATCCCCATTAGGACATGTCACCTTGGTTTTGTTTTTGCCTCTTCTTGAAGCCTTTTTGGTCTGTGTCTTGCGGCCTACTTTACTTCTTCGACTACTCCTTTGAGAAAGTAATGGAATGCTTTCAGTGATACAATCAACATTAAGTGCTTCTTTTCCATCATTAACCATCTTCCCTGGATCGTCCACAGCATTATTGGTAGCAGTAGGAGTAGAAACATCATCCCCCTTACAATGGAGATCAGAAACATCCTTCGAAGAGCAGTTGGCAATTGAAGCAACCCAGGGCAGGCCTGATTCTGGAGAAAACGGCTTTCTAAAGGTAGAGTTGCTAGTTTCTTCTGAGGAACAGTCCTTCAATTTACAGAAAGCATCTTCTATTTGTAGTACATCATTCTTCATTTCACAACCTGGATCCAACAAGGCAGGCTCACAAGGAGAATCTACAGATGAGCTCTCAACAGTCCCTTGGCAACCTGGAGAGGATGACATTTTTACACATGAATTAATGACAATGATTTCTTCATCAACAAAAGATTTAACCTTTTCTTCACAAGTACTATTCTGGACCTCACCATCTTTCGGGTCACTTGTGCTATCTACTTCGGTATCTGCATATAATGCGCCAGATGGCACTTCCATATCCACAGTAGGAGATATATGCCTGCAGGCATCAGCTTCTGTCCCAATTAGATTATCACATTTTTCCACAACATTGAACAAGGAATCTGCATTTCTCATCATTTCCTGCTGCTCATTTTGCTGGTTGCAATCAACTAACAAGTCAGCTACAGATTCTAATTCCAAAGACATTTCAGAGTCCCTGAAATCAAGTACATGATTGAAAACATCACCAAGAAGACATGTGTCATCGATTTTGCCTCCCACGACGGACTCATCTCCTGCTGCAGGTGACACGTGGCTCTTATCATCTTTCTGCCCATCCTGTTGAGCACAATGCCTCGGTGAATCATCAGTAGTCAGGGGCCGCGACCGCAAATCAAAGTTTTCCTCACCCTGAAAATTCCCCTCAGGGCCACTGCTTGCACAGGGAACTTCAATGCCCCCATAAGAAACCCCCAAACAATTCAAGCAATCATCTTCAGCGGGTTTCTCCAGTGACAACAAATCAGCATTTTCACATTCACTTGCCAAACCCAGAGCATCACAAGACCCCTCATCTATACACCTTGCAGAACCCACAAAGTCCTCTCCCTCATAACCATCGGTCACAGTGGAGAGGTCAGCATTAGAGTCCACAACATTGCAGGCCACTTCCAAACAAGACTCCTGCACAGAAACAACCTGCTCCGCAACCTCTGAGTACAAATGCTGCTCAATAACAGACCCTCCAGAGGGATCATTAACGGTAGCAGATCTCCCACAGGACCTCATCTCAATCACTCAAGAATCATAAATGACACCGCACCACCACTAACCGGTCACTCTCTGATTAACTTCAAAAATCCGATAAACCAAAAAAGGTAAAAGAAACGCAACAATGCACCAACCAATACCTCACAACACACCCCCAATGAAACGGTACCTCAAATTAAAGAAGAGTAGCGAACACTGCCTCCACGGGAAAAGCACAGCCCGGAAAGAAAACCCTAGAAAGCGGCATTATCCTGAGACGCTCTGCACGGAAAGAGAGGGGAAATTTTGATAAAGAAAACCCTACTTACAGAAAATGCAGACGCTGACACGCGTTCCTAGGTGCAGATACGTTAACCGAATAATAATATATATAGCAAAAATTGAAAAGAAAAAATAAAAAACAGAAGAAGAAAATTGAGATACGAAGTAGATTAGATACAACACCTGCTCTCAGGATGTGCGAGAATTGAGATTGAGGATAAGGAGGTTAGGCTTAAGCGTTTTCAACAATGCTTTCTTCAGAAAAATAAATATTAAAAATGAAAATATTCTTTTCTCTCTGAGTCGAAGAGAGAGAAAGGGTTGAGTCTGCGTCGCGCGCAGAGGAGAGAGAGAGAGAGAAGAAAAAGATGGTTGGTGAAGTTGTCAACGAAAACAAAAATAAAAACAAAAACCAAACCGTTTGAGAAAAAAAGCACAAAACAAAACCAAAGCGCGAGAGAGGAAGAGAGAGAGTGCTTTCCTTCTTTCTTTGGCGACCCAAGCCAGATTTTTTTCTTTTTCTTTTTCTTTTTCTTTATTTTTATATATTTTAGATATAAATGATAAATGATAAATAATCTGGTAGGACCTGAATTCAATGTGGATTAGACCGTTTTGCCCCCACGCGCCTCTCATCATTCTTCATCTTTTTTTCTTTCTTTTCGTGTTCCCACCCTTACCTTTTTTTCACATCAAAATTTTCGATGTGTCTAAATAGGTAATTAAAGAAAAAAATTATTAAAATTTATTTAACTACAAAAAGAAAAGAAAAAATAAAACGAGAATCCTTCTGATCGAGATTTGGAATAGTTTGAATGCGAACACGCTAAGGACCAAAGAAATTGTCTTTGAGTGTGTTGATATTTGCGACGGTTTGTTTGTAGTTTGTGCATATCTTCTTGTTGATAACATTTTGATAATTTTCTAAAGGCTATTGGCTACTACTATACTACTACTAATAATTACTTTCTTCGCTTCAAAATAAAATAATTAATTCTCCACCAAAAATAAATATGCACTCAGTAAATTCAAGTTAAAATAACATCAATTTTTGCATTATTTGGAATGGAAACATTTTATAATTACTTTTAATTGAATAACAATATAATAAATTATTACTTATGAGTTTAGCTTTTTGACAAATAAATCCTCTTCGCTTTTTGAGAATAATTTTAATGGCTAACCAGTTTTTCCTTTAAAAATTAATGCATGTAAGAATAAATATGGTATTCTGCATACACATGTACAGAAAAACGTATTCCAAATAATTATAACTGACGTGACAATTTTTTTATTTAACACATGTGGTACAGTAGGTTAATTAAAATCATAAATACTACGCAATTTCTTAAAGTATTCATAAAAACATTTTGTGTCTGTATATAATTTGGGAAAAAATTACTAATATATTAATAACGATGGTAGTATTGTTAAAATGGGTTACACTTGGTGAGTCAATTCTATCGTTTTGGTTGAGTTGAATTGAAAAAAAAAAAATCAATACGAATCATCTTTGAGTTTGATCATTAAGAATATGGCTCACCCCAATTAAATTCATGGTGAGCCGGTTGGTTCACGCACCTAATTTTATTTTTTATATTTGTTTTTAGATTATATTTGGAATTTAAGATAATTTTAGACTTTATTATATTTTTTTAATTTTAAATTGTCTTTTTACTTTAAGATCATTTTGGATTGAAATTTATTTATATTTGAATTAGAATTTTTTTTTTATTTCTATGGAATTAAAAGAAATTGTAATTAAGTGAGTCAACCGTTAAACCCAACAACCTATGATGAGTTAGGCCGGATTCAAATTTTTTCAACTCACTAATAAGTAAGCCAAATTGAGTTGACTCACTAAGTGACCAATCCATGATGAATCGAGTCGGGTTGAACCGAATGACCCATTTTGACCACACTTAACGGTGATGAGATAAAAAAAAAAAACATAATAAATAATAGTCTATTTTAATATTTGAATAATTTTTTATCTTTTTTAAAGTTAAAATATAATTTAAAATAAAATAAAGATATTAAATGTGTATCTCTTTATATAATATTGTATTTTTTTAATTGAAAAATATAATTAAACATGAAATAGAAATATAAAATAGGATTAAATATATTTTTAATTTTTAATTTATGGACTAAATTGTATTTCGTCTCAATCTTATAGTATATATGTTCAAGCATTTCTGAACATTCCTTCTCCCTTTAATTTTAGATGCACTTCTCCCAATGCTAAGGTGGTTCAAGATGTATGAGGCAACGATGTATCTAACATTGGGGTGGGGTGGTACCTACAAAGAAACTTTGACACCTATGTTGGATGTGTGTGAGACAACAGTAAATGACAGGACGAATAGGCAATAAAGTTATATTCATTTAACCAAGGTTAAGATGTGTTGTTGCTATGGTTGAGATGTTCCTATCGATATAACTTCGTATTGGGTTGTCAAGTCGTTATGGTTTAAATGTCTTTACCGACATGATGTTGTTCCAAGTTGATGAGATCATCTTGGTCATATATCACATTAGTCCCTCAAACTCAACATATTCTAAATATGAGAATCTTAGTTTGCAAACAAAATTTGTATTCTAAATATATATATATATATATATATATATATATATATATATATATATATATAATATCCTTCATTCTTGAGAAACATAAAAATAAAAAGACTTGATAAATAGGTCTAGCAGATGTCAGAAAGAGTCACATTACTCATGAAGGACAGCAATCTAGCATTATGCTCGTTGAATCTGGTAAGATATAACAATTGATGATTAAGCGGGATCAGGTGAAGGGTTGTCCATAGTGGCTATAAATATTGTCGCAACCGGAAGATCGCGACGGGACGACGATCCAAAAAGAATATAAGTTTGAAAAAAGTTTGGAGTCGCCACCATAGTTTATTCTGGAAAACTACGGAAAAACCATAAAAGATAAGGCAAGGTCTACAAAACCAAATTTTGGTTTCGGAAGTCGGTTACGTGTGGGGAAGGCGTTAACACCCCCACAACGCCTGCCCTAAGGCAGTACCTTTAACTAAATACGCGAATTTGATATGGTTTGCAAAATGTTTAATTTCCCCTAAAAACATAAAACTCTAAAGAAAACAAAATATTTTTTGTGTTTTTTGTGCCCGACAAGGATTGACCTTGCTCCTACGTATTCTCAGTTGGACTGAGAAATCAGGGTTACGTAGTTCTTTGAAACCATTTGGAAAATTTGCTTGGGGAATTGTTTGGAAATTTTGTTTTAGAATCTGTTTGGAAATTTTGGATTTTTGGAAAGTGAACCTGACAAGGACTGGCCTTGCTCCTACGTATCTCCACTTTGGATGGAGAATCAAGGATCACGTAGTTCTGGCTGAAAAGTTGATTATTTGTTTGAGAAAGGATGTTTTTTTTTTGTAATTTTTATGTAAGAAAAAGAAAAGGTCTTCTAGCACAAGGACGATGCGTGCGATCACACATGCGCTAGAATCCTTAAAATATATTTTTAATTTTTATTTATAGAAAAGAAAGGGTTTTCTAGCACAAGGACGATGCGTGCGATCACACATGTACTAGACCCCTTAAAATATATTTTTAACTTTTATTTATAGAAAAGAAAAGGTTTTCTAGCACAAGGACGATGTATGCGATCACACATGTACTAGACCCCTCAAAATATATTTTTGGTATTTTTATAAAAGAAGAAAAAGTGTCCAGCACAAGGACGATGCGTACGATCACACATGTGCTGGACCCTTTAGACATATTTTTTAGTATTTTTGAATATTTCTTTTTTTAAAAAAAGATAAAATAAAATAAATAGGTAAATAACTAAATAAAATAAAATAAAATAAATAGAAATAAAATAAATAAGTAAATTACTAAATAAAAAAAAAGTGAAAATAAAACGAAAAGTTAAATGATAAAATAAACAAAAAAAAACTAAATAACAAGTAAAATAAAATAAAAAGATAACCAAATTGGGCCAAGGCCCAAGTGTAAAGGGGGTGAGATATTTAGCAGAAATAGGGGTGCAGAAGAGATCTTTTGATTGGTTGCCAAAATGGGTTTGAGCCCAAAGAGAAGGGGGCTGCGAATGGAAGCAAAGGGGGTGCAAAAAGGGCTTTCTGTTTAAACGCAGATTGGGTCCAAGCCCATATGAAAAGGGGTGGTGAAGAGTAAGAGCGGGGGTGCGGAAACTGTTTTCTTTGTAGAAGCGGACTGGGCTTGAGCCCAAGCTACAGGAAAAAACAGGAGGTGTGCAGGTAGGAAATGGGGGTGCATAGGGTGAAGGTTTCTTTTTGTTTATCTTCTTTTTTATTATGTTTTCATATATATATATTTTTTTTGAAAGGACCCAGACCCGGCCCAGAATCCTAGCAACTGAAAAAAATGGGGGTTCTGTCTTCCTCCTATCTTATTTCATCATTTCACACTCAGCCTCGAAAGAGAGAGTCAAGGTCTCTTCATTCTCAAACTAGGTTTGCCCCCTAGGAATGTGTCGCCAATCTCCTCCGACAACCACCACGCCGTCCGACTTGCTGGCCCGCTGCGTCACTGGCTACCGTTGCTACCACCCGGTCAGCCACTACATGCCGCGACGACCTCGCCACACCGTCGGCCACCGCTTTCGTCTGGCCAGCCTTCGTGCCATCGGGGCCATAGCCGGCGACTCGCACACTGACCGCCGGCCACCGTACTGCGACATTCATCCTCCCAACGTCAGCGCCACCGCGACCACCATCCTACGCCGCCTTCGAAACTCATCGTCACATCATCACCGGCGACACCGACCTCCACCGAAACCCTCACGCGAATCGTCTTTCCTCTTCCTCGATGCATGAATCAAAATTGATGACAAGCCATAGCAATTGCGTCAATCTCACTCGAAATCCATGCTAGCCAGACTTTGGTTTGCAACATGTTATGTTCTCTGTTTTCTTCTTTTGCCTAGGATCATGTATGGTGGTGGTGGCGCATTGAAACCGATAGGAGTTCCCGTGGATCACTATTTGGGGGTTTGCAATCTAGGGTGATCTAGGGTATGGGGGTTTCTGTACCGTTTCCCTTTGCAGGTTTAGATAAAACAATGGAGTGCAGCTGGCGTGGTAGCAGCCAGGAAATGCAGCCCGTCGGCTATCAGTGATTCAAAGCGAAACTGGAGATTGGGGAAAATGATTGATGATCACTATGAAAAGACGAATGGTGGTGGTTTACTCGAGAGGGCAAACTTCGAATAAAATGGCATGAGACTTGTGATTTGGTCTGTTTGTTTAATATAGGTGGAGGATGATCTTCAGATGGAAAGCAGCCGTAACAGACACGCTTATGGTCTGTTAGGGGGAAAACTACTTCTCTTTTCTATTTTGATATCAATGCCTCTATTACTTCTGTTTGCTTCTTATCACATGTTTTTTTTTTTGGGTGCCAAAGGGGTATGGGAATCTTGATGTTGGGGAACATATATGCCTATTTTCTATTGTCAATTGCTTGATGAATCTTGAAGGGGTTGAAACTATGTTTTGGAGGCAGTTTTGATTAATAATTTTGATTAACACAGTATGCCATAAAGAAGACAAACGCAACCATATGCATTGATCAAACATCATTCATTCGTATCCAGGCATGATCAAACATCATTCATATTAAACAAAGAAACAACAGTCACATAAGACCAAGATTTTGGATATGAGGACTCACCTTCGCAGCTTTAAAAGAACCTTTCCTTTTGGTTCTAGTCCGCTTTGCTCTCTTCGATTGAGCTTTCTCTTTTTTATCCCAGGTACTTGCAGGCGTAAGAAGGATGAAGGCAAATGGTTTATGGATGACCGTGAGGTTTTCTCTTTATCAAACGGTGATGATCAGTGATAGTGGTGGTTCTTCTCTGATGGTGAGGTCGATAGTGAAGTGTTTGAATATGAATGATGGTTTCCCCGAGTGTTCTCTATGTGCTCTTTTTTGTTATCTTCTATGAAAAACGTTCCCCCCCTCCCTTTGAATGACTGTGATCCAAACATTTTGAAAACTACCGAGCTCCTTTTCTGCTGCACTGCTTCCCTCTGGCATATCCTCTGGTGTAGGATTTCTTCCTTGTCTTTTTTCATGTTTCATGTTTTCATTTTGCAGTTGGCAGAAACTGTTTTTAAGAAACTTTCTCCGTTGATGTATATTGCAGTCTTACATAGGAAATTTAGGAAAATTTAGGAAGAGGGACCAAGGACTTTTGTCACTCCCGCTGTGAATATACATTTTAAGCATTGCTGCCTTTAACGTTACATGCAGGGTTGACTTCGATTTACTTTTCTATTTCTTTTTCTTTTTCTCTTTTTTTTTTTTTGATTTTTTGTTTGGTTAACATTTAACATAAAAACATAAAAATAGAACTAAAAAAAAAACCTAACGTAAAAACAAAATTAACATAAAAAGAAAAAAAGTAAAATAACTCTAAATAAAAACAAAATACAATAAAAAAACTAATAAAATAAAAATTAAATAATATAAAATAATAACAACAAAATTAAAATTAATGAAAGACATATAGTATTTAGTTGCCCTGACAAATATTAATGAGGAAATGCATGCCTAGAATGAGTAGACTAAATGACAATTAAGGAAATGGAAAGAAAATAAAAGTGGAAAAGATTAGAGAAAAGGAAACTTATGACTTGAAGATGCGTCACTTGAAGAAGGCTCCAAGATAAGCAATGAAGGAGGACCGTCACTTGCTTAAGCAAGATAAGGTCTGCCCAAAGAGGGACTATAGAGACAGAATACTATCTCAAAAGAGGATTGCAAATGTGCAAATCAACTCAAGTAATCAATTGATTCAAAGGTTGTCTACAAAAGAGAAGCCCTAGGTTGCTTATATAGCTTTTGGAATGGCTTTGGTGAAGAGTTTCAAGCAATGTGGGACTTGGAAGGCTCCAAGTTCTGTCCAGCAGCAGCTGCAACATCCCTAGGTGCATGGGAGTCCCACGTTGCTTAATTCTCTCATTCCAAAAGGGTTTATAAGCTTCCTAGCTCCCCTAGAGTTCAAAAACTAACACTAGTTATGCTTCCTTGCACTACAAGCTAAGATGCCTACTTACTTTTCTTTTCTTTTAAGACCAAGCCATGGGAAGTCCCACACTGCTTGTGCTAAAAGGAAAAGAAGGGTTTATAAGTGTTTATTCAACTAGAATTAATGAAAAGAAACAAAGAGGCAAATACAAGCCTTTGGAACCTTTTCTACTCTTTTATGCTCTTTTGTCACTTTGAAAACTCTTCATTGTTGTCCCATCTATGATCATATCATCCCTCCCAGGTTGGAGAGCATTCGACCTTGAATCTTGAAAAGGAATATTTAAAGAATGGGATTTTGAAATTGGATTTATTTTCTTAGGGAAAACTAAAATTCCTTCTTTAGAAAAACTTTTATTTTTGTCTTGAGTTAAGTGGAAAAAAGAACACAGTAACTCAAGATGTGGGTTGGAAATGGTGTGTGAAGAAGTGGTAATAAGAGATGAGAAAGGTGTGATATTTTCACAAAAGGGTGGAGGAAAAGAAGAAAGCTTAATAATTAGAGAAAAGTGGAAGATGGAAAAACTCCCCTAAATTTGCTTGAATCTTGTAGAATGATGGGAGTGGAAGGTGCCTTCAGTAGCACTTCTTGTGTATGCAGGACATTTTCCTTCTCCTTTTCTCTCACAAGTTCCTCTTTCTCTTTCTTTTCTCTCTCCTCTCTTGCTTTCCTCTCATTTTCTACTTTTGCTCTCTCCTCTCTTTTTGTCCTCTCTTCTTGTACTCTCTCCTCTTGTTTATCTTGAATGTCCTTATTTAAACAATGAAGCATGTCATTCTCTTTTTCTTTACTTGATGAGGAAGAGGAGTTATAAGTGTGTGGAAGTGAGGAAGAGGTAGACTCATTAATGACAACTTCTTCTTCCTTAATGCACACTACCCTTTTATTAGGACAATAAGATGCTATATGACCATGCCCTAAACATTTAAAACACTTAATATGGCTAGGTCTAGAAGGAGATTTAGGTGGGGAGGAGGAATGGTTAGAAGAAGAATGAGGACAAGATTTGTCAGTGGGCTCCTTAGAAACATCCTTGGCTTTATCCTTTGATGATGAGGATTTGTAAAAAACATCTCTTGAAGATTTGGAAAATTTGTTGTGACAAGCTTCTTTTTTCAAGAGTTTCTTCTCTACTTTCATGGCCCTATGAACCACTACATCTAAAGTCTCATCATCATGGAATTCAATTATATCTTGGATGTTGCTATTAAGTCCACTAATAAATCTAACTATTTTTTTCATGATTATTTTCTTTGAGGTTAGTACGATGTAGGAGCACTTCGAGCTCGCGAGCATACTCCTCCATACTTCGTCTATCTTGAGTAAGTCGTTGGAGCTTAATCAAGAAGTCCCTATGCAAGTATGGAGGTATGAAACGTTCGTACAAAATGTCCCTGAAATGTTCCCATGTACTCGCGGGTGAGGTCATGGTTAAGAATGTCCTACGTAGCCATTGTTTGACGTATCCCTCTAAAGCTAAACAAACTAAATTTACACAAAAAGGTCCATCTACACTATACAAATCAAAAATCTAATCTACTTCAGCTATCCAATCTAGAAAAATAGACGGCTCGGCTTCCCCTGTGAAAGTAGGCAAGTTCAACTTTGGTAGTGCAAGGCCTTGGTCCATAGTTGTATCTTCTTTATGCTTCTTTGACGAGGGAATGTATACATTTACGGTTCTAGCTTCTTGCTTCTTCTTGGAAGAACCATGATCATGACCATGAGGTT
Source organism: Vigna radiata var. radiata (assembly GCF_000741045.1). Taxonomy (NCBI): domain Eukaryota; kingdom Viridiplantae; phylum Streptophyta; class Magnoliopsida; order Fabales; family Fabaceae; genus Vigna; species Vigna radiata. The sequence continues at coordinate 12,719,198 of NC_028355.1, forward strand.
GCTTCCCTTTTCCTTTGTCTTCCATCCGTTTACTAATGGAGTCAAGTTGATGTTGCATTTGTTGAATAGACTTCACAAATTCAAATTTTCTAGAAGCACTTCCGTGATGACTACTCCCATTGGAAGAATATTGTCTTGTACCTGTAGACATTTTTAAGAGAAAACAACAGTAACACTAACAAAAGAAACACGTTAATACAACAACAAAACAATGGAAAAATTTGAGGCCAAGAGCAGCTCACGATTCACTCAAAACAACACCAAAAACTTAGGCTCAAAACTCACAGTTTTATAGTGAAACAAAGCAAGATCACTCCACTCACATGCATTCTTCTTTCAAGATAGTAATATGTCTCACAAGTCCAGATTTAAGAGTACCAACTCAAGGCTAAAGCAAGTGGAAAAATGTATAATCCAACCTCAACACCAAAAGAAGTCTAAACCAAGACAACACATGGTAGCAGCCAAAAAAATGGATGAAAACAACAAGACAAATGGTGAAAATTGAACCTAAAAAGTCAAGAAACTTGGCACAAAACAAAGGGCAATATTCTAAAGATTTATGAAAGACAAAACAACAAGAAAATGGAGTCAAAACAGTGAAACAAAGTGAACAAGACAGCAAAAAAAATTAACACAACTAAGAAGCAAAATCACATCAACATACCAGATATACATGAAGAGCAAGATCTAATTAATGCTGGAAATAATTTTGACAAACCGCAAACCAATATATTTTGTATTTTAGATGATAAAAGAAGCTTGAAATGAATGCTCAAACACACTAAACACAGTAAGGATGTCTTGGCCAGACCCACTCACTTCAACCAAGATATGCAAAAAAAATTTCTCTGTTTTGGTGCTGGATGCAGTGTGATGTCTCGACCAAGCAGGGTTCAAAATAGTAAGTGTGTTTGATTAAAAGGCCAATTAGAATTGATAAATGACTCAATGGATACAAAACATACAAGCAAGGTTCACACACTTAAATCCAATGATGATCAAGCTCAATTCAGCATACAAACATGTAGATGTAAAAGTACTCTTATCTATGCAATTTCATAAAATTACTCTAGAAAACTCCTAAAGAGGAACAAACATATGACTCAATTCAAAGCTAACAAGCAAGAAAATACATATACACTCCAGCCAAGACAAGGAATTAAAGCTAGAACAACAAACAAAATGGAAGAAAGACAGCTACTTGTTGAAGACCTCCCAATAAGCATTGTTGTTGTTTGAAGAAATGATTGTTTGTACAAGTCTCTGGACAACCACGGTTCAACACCTCTAAGCTTTGATTTAAAGTGTTGAGTCCTTGTTTAAGAGTGTTAAGAGGGTCTAGCACCGTCCAATGATCAATTCCAGCCACCACAATTACCAAACAGCAAGCAACAATGCAAAACAATGGAGAATTAATTCAACAGCAGAATACTGGATGAATACAGTGCAGAAAAAAATTTATTGCGAATACTACAGAACGAATTTGAACAAAGTAAAAACTAGCCATGAAAATAGACATGTAGACGAAACTTTAAAAAAAATGAATGGGAAACGGATGAGAAACGAGTTCAAATGAAGACACATAAACTGAGTGTAAGTTCACGCTGACACTAGGCGAAAAAAAATGGCTGAGCGAAATTAAAGCACATGTAAGCTATTCTACTCTAGCATGCAATTATAAGATGATTAAAAACCTAAGGCTCATGATACCACATGATGGGGAAGTACATACCTAAAGAGAATATACTAAATGACATACAAGAGAATGAAAAGACAATAAAAAACGGAAAAGATTAACGAAGAGAAAACTTATGACTCGAAGATGTGCAACTTGAAGAAGGCTCTAAGATAAGCATCGAAGAAGGACCACCACTCGCCTTTAGCAAGATAAGGTCTGCCCAAAAAAGGACTAAGGAAACAGAGAACTATCTCAAAAGAGGATTGCAAATGTTCAAATCAACTCAAGAATCAATTGATTCAAAGGTTGTCTACAAAAGAGAAGCCCTAGGTTGCTTATATAGCTTTTGGAATGACTTTGGTGAAGAGTTTCAAGCGATGTGGGACTTGGAAGGCTCCAAGTTCTGTCCAGCAGCTGCTGCAATGTTCCTAGGTGCATGGGAGTCCCACATTGCTTAATTCTCTCATTCCAAAAGGGTTTATAAGCTTCCTAGCTCTCCTTGAGTTCAAAAACTAACACTAGTTATGCTTCCTTGCGCTACAAGCTAAGACGCCTACTTACTCTTCTTTTGTTTTAAGAACAAGCCATGGGAAGTTCCACATTGCTTGTGGTAAAAGGAAAAGAAGGGTTTATAAGCGTTTATTCAACTAGAACTAACAAAAAGAAAAAAAGAGGCAAATACAAGCCTTTGAAACCCATTATACTCTTTTTATGCTCTTTTGTCACTTTGAAAACTCTTCATTGTTTCCCCATCTATTATCATATCAAATATGGCTTCATTTCAACATTTTTGGATATTTGCACTATTGATAGGTGATATATTGTGGTGACAATGTTGCATTGTTTTGCTTATTCAGGTGTGTCTTTGTCCATTACCTTTGGTATGATGTCGAGTAATGTCGATAAGGTACATAGGCATGAGGAGATGGTGAGGTATTCAGTGAGTGCATCAAGTCATAATGGTGTTATCGATGTAAAATGTCGAGATGATTTCACCACAGAATGGGTCGAGAATGATTTGTCCCTAAAAGGGGTTATGATTAGGTAGATCCTCAAGTAAGAAAGTATATTTCCAACTACCAATGATCATTTACTAAACGATAGATGGACATGTTGGGGACGATATCATCTAGTCCACAGGGTTTATGTTATTGATAATGTATGTCACAATTGAAAGGGTTACTAGGAAAACCTTTTTTATATGTATGCAACCTTGCTCACCGAGTTACACGTCATGCATTTTATGCCATATGCAGGGTTATGGAGTTCAAGCCATCACCCCAAGTCTTTCTTCGTTATTATAGTACACAACTTGGTGACCTAATTAGTTGGTTATCTTTAGTCAGCCAGGTCAAGTCATGTTTGTTCGTCCCCTATTTGTCATCATTTGAAAATTTCAAAATGGGGTTTTATAGAGTCATAGATTCATAATGAATCTGACTAGGCATCGTTATTTTTATGCTAATGAGAAGCCAAATTCTTTCTATTGGACCTAAGATCCTTATTACCATGATTGGGAAAGGGGTATGATGAATGACGAGGATAGGAGAATTTTATAGATCATTGACCAATTTCTTCGATGACTTCCTTTTAAGAAAATCATCAATGTCCTCGAGTCGACGTAACTCAAATGAATATTTTTGGTATGATTCTTTTTTTGCAATCTAAGATTGGTCTTCATTTGATCTTAATACTTATTGGCATTTGTAGGGATCATGGCATACGTGGGGGCTGAATTGGGTAAGAAAACATTCTTAAGGAGTTAAGGCAAAAGTTCCTCGCTGAAAGCAATGGGTAACGATAACACCTTTTGTTACTATCGAGATGTTAGTGAAAAATAGCAAGTGTAGCGATCACATTTAGCAAGTATTAAATATCCTTCACTCCACAAAGACTTATGCAACACATGACAACTCTTGCAATCCATAGTTCAAATAAACAGCAAAGATCACAAAAACACAATTTTTTTTTTGTATTTTTATCAAACAATTAGTGCCCAACAAGAAACTAATATAAATTATTTACAATTGTCAATATTATATTTCATTTACTTCGATCTCATAGAACACAAATATCTCAATTCTAATTTCATGTTAAAATGGAAGAATACTCAAATCTTATTCCTAGTGACTTTGAGTCTATGATAACTCATCAAATTCCAAATCCTTAAATCCTTAACAAACAACCATGCATTAAGTTCAAAAGTCTTAAGGTTACTAATGAATCATGTTCGTTCTTAGATATAAGCTTCATTGGGTATTTAATTTCAGTTATAAGTTCAAAAGACATTTTCCACACCTCAAGAACCAACAATAAAGCTATGGGTAGCCAACCAAAACGTTAAGCATAAAAAGAAAATACTAACATAGAAATGGAAAGTCATATTTATTAAAATCACAAAATATGTAAGAAATTTGTTCATTACATTTAATCTCAACAAATGGGTCTAGATCTTCACGGTAGAAAACCTAAGGCTTATAAATGAAAGAAATAAGGAAGAAATTGAAACCAAAGAGAATAGAAAAGCCCTGTTTTCCAATGCATTAAGCAGTTGGTCCAAGCTCCATTTATGCTCCCCATTTACATGCACATCTTTGATTGTATCTCATCTTCCTCTTCAACCCTAAACGGGGGAAAACCTCCCTAGACGAAGGAGAAGACCCAATGAAGAGTGAGAGAACTTCCTACTCCTAACAACCTCCAAGAAGTTATCCCCAGCACCCAAAGTGTTTATTTATCGTGCAAAATAAATCCCCATTTTTGACATGTCAGCACTACTATCCCTCAATGCCATATTAGTATTGTCTAACGCAACCAAATAAAACTCTAAACAATGGCCTTTATTGAACCACCGCCAGACACCAAGCTCCCCTACATAACTAGTTGCTTACTGATTTTGCAACATTAGGCTCGATTCCAGCGAAACCCAACGTAGGTATTTTCTCCAAAATGATATTTTGTTGTCTAAAACCTCTTTCCTCAAGTTTTAGCTTATATTCCTCCACCATATATGTTTCCTATTCACTTATTTAAAACACTCAAAATATAGATTAAAGGTAAAACAAGCATAAAACAACTAAAACACCAAATAATGAAAAAACACATTAAAATTAAGGATTAAACAAGATACAAGTTAAGGAGAGATAATTTTATTTACTAAAGCCAACATGCAAAAACACATAACAATCAACGCTATCACGAGACTAATCCGATAGTTGACACTCATAAACCTGCAATGGTTGGAAAACAAAAGAAGAAGAAGAAGAAGAGGCCATTAACTAAGGAAGCGCATTGCAAGAACTCAGGCTTGCTAATGAAGAGATGGGGTGGCCTTCTCAGCACTCAACTTGGCCTTCTAAATAGCATATGTTCTCTTTGACTGATGATGAGTCACACTTGATTAAGGAGAGCACTCATTAGGCCTTGATAGATGCATTTGTTGAGCTTCATAGTTGTAGTTTGATTTACGATTGCCATCTTAGGAACTGTTTGCTAAAAGAAGTGATCAACGGGAAAAAGAGAAGATGGCGAACAAATGGTTAAACTAAGAATGCATTAATAAATACTAGAAGGGTAGGGGTGGTGCCTGCAAAGACACAATTAGATATGTACGTAAACAATAATATATACTAGAATAAATACATATATAATTACCTCGTGAACAATGTTATTTATAGTAATTTTATGAACTTTTACCTAGTTGAGTATAGGCCACCTAGACACTTACCTTTCTCATGTTGTTTAGGGTTTTGGTACTTCATATTATGTCTTAATCTCCTTGTTAGTCTTGTTTGATCATTGTTTATGCATTTAATCTAGATTGAGGTGTGTTGTTATTATGGTTGAGATGTTCTTGCTTATATGATTTTGTCTTGGGCTACTAAGTCGTTATTGTCAAAATGTCTCTATTGACATGATGTTGTTGTAGGTTGATGAGATCATCTCGATCATATATGACACCACACATTTGAGAATGTAAATTGTCATTGATAACAAAAGGTATCTCTTAGGCATTTCTATTTTCACTCGTTGTTGGGTTACTATTGGACAATCTAATTTTTACTATAACGCACGAGATGTCTATATCTCGGTGTGAAGGGGGTGTGTTGAAAGTCTCACCTCGACTAGAGATAAGGCCGATTTATAATATATAAGTAAGGTACAAACCTCACCTTACAAGTTAAATTTATGAGGTTGGGTGACACTTAAACTCCACTTTCTAATAAATGATGTTAGAGTTTTCATTTCCTTCATACAACTCTCCTTGTTACAATTAGAAGTTCTAAAATCTTTGGCGAAGGAAGGTGGCGTAGCAGGACGTGCACGACGAGGGTTTTTTAGTCAAAATTTGTGCACGCTTTGAAAATAAAAATTTTCTCAATAATCTAATAACAAAATATATATATATATATATATATATATATATACCCTTATTATAAGATATGTACTGAAAATATATCTATATAAATATATTGTTGTAAATATAAAAAGCAAACTAAGTAGATTATTTAAAAATATTGCTTGTAAAATTAAAACACATTAGAAATTGTAAATTTTAATCACAATGTTAAAAAATAATTTAATTGTAATGTAGATAAATAGTATAGACGTTAATGATAATATTATACTAAACTTTCATATTTAACTATTGTAAAAAATATTATACAATTAGAATATTGTTGGAATTAACTTTACATAATTATAATGTAATACATACATACAACTGTTACTTTTTAGTAGTAATGAATTTCAAACTTATGTTTGTAGATCTGTAATTAAATAAAAAGAGAGAGCATATAAGTAGATAGAGTTTGACAAGCTTTGCCCATAACTAAAAAGAATAGAAAATTCTTGATAAAATCAAAATAATTCAAGAAAGAATTATATAAGAAATTTTCTCTCACATTAAATGATAACTACATATTTTGTTTATTTCATTATTTCTAAATTATTTATGTTCTTTTTAAATGAATAAGTTTTTGAATATTTTATTCTAAGTTTAATTAAGTCTTTATTATCATTCCAAGCAACCATACATGAGTAACATCTTCGTATGAGTCTCTACATGTTTAGTCTCATTATGTAAGTACGTCTTCATTAGATTAGTCACCATGTCTTTCAAAGTTTGTTGGATCAATTTATCTTTTGCTTTTGTCATGTGTTATTTTAAGTTTTGTATTAGGTCTAAGTCTTTATTAAGTCTTGAACATCTTGTTATTAATATGAACCTCAAGGTTGTTAAGAGTTTCAACTTAAAAGATGATATTTATATCATTATCTCTTCCATTGAAAGGTTTTATATCCTCAAATTCAATAAATAATCACTTATACACTAGTGCAGAAAGGGCTTTAGATGTCAGTTATTTTGGACATTTAACGTCACATCAGAAACCGACGTCATTATCGGTTACGTTAATGGGACGTCGGTTTTCTGCATGTGCGACGTTGTTATAAACGTCGGTTAAGGCCAAAGCTCAACGTCTATAAAGACATCAGACGTTACACTAACCCACGTCTAAGGGCACCCCTAAACGTCGGTTTAGTGACACGTCCGACATCTATAAAGCCGTCAAACATTGCATTAATTCACGTCTGTGGACACTCTAGACGTCAGTCATTACATTAGCCGTCGTCTATGGGCACTATAGACGTCCGTCATTACATTAACCGACGTCTATGATGTGTTGTGTTTTGATGTGGTTTTTCTCGTGTCTTTGGGTAGCGTAGTAGCACCTCCTTCCTTTGCTAGTTTCCTCGAAAGAAAAAATTGCGTCTTTTGGATTTCTAATGGCATTTCAACCCAAAGACGAACCTAGGTCGTTGCCTAGGTTCACTTTGACCGCCAATGAAAAAAAATACGGTGAGAATACAGTGACACCATATTCTCACCGTTTTCTTTTTCAATGGCGGTGGGAATGGCTGTATGCAATGATCCAGGTTCGTCTTTGGGTTGGAATGCCATGAGATATGCAAAAGACGTAAGTTTTTCTTAGGAAGAAACTAACAAAGGGAGAAGGTGCACTACGCTAACCAAAGACACAAGAAAAAACCGCACCAAAACACAACGAAAACACATTTTAATCGGTTCAAATAAAAGATAATACATCAAAGATTACTTTAATCGGATTAAAAGCAAGTCTAACCATATCAAAAGAGATTAAATGCACCTGTAAATCCAAAGGAGCAGAGAGAAAAGCAAAGGAAGACGATGAAATGCGCGAAACTACTGGTTCGCAATCTCTGTTTTAAAAAGAAATCTGACGTCGGTTGTATAGGAGCTGGACATCTATAACGTAAAAGACGTCGGTTAACTCACTAATTCAACGTCTTTCTGATTTAAAAATTAATATTCGCGGGGCTTATAGACGTCGACTACTAAGGCCACCGACATCTATATACGATTATAGACGTTCTTCAGGAGGCATCTGACGTCTACATGACGGAAAAAAATGACTTTCCACCTGCCTGGCAGACATATAGACGTCAGCTATCTCTTACCTAACGTCTATAGGTCTACAGGTAGGTGAATAGCCATTAATGTCCACCATATAGACGACAGTTTGGCGGGATCCGACTTCTATATGACGGAAAGGAATGACTTTTCACCTGCCCCGTAGACATATAAACGTCGGGGCTGCCCTAATTGACGTCTATATGTCTGACAGGTTGGTGAACAACCATTAATTTCCGTCATATAGACGTTGGGGCCCCTCCTAACGAACGTCTATATGTCTGAAAGAAATGATTTTTCATTCACTTGTCAGACATATAGACGTCAGTTAGAACAACTCCGACGTATAAAGGACTGTAGATGTCGGGGCCCTTCCACACTGACGTCTATATGGCCGACTTATTTACGAAAATGTCACCGGTTATCAATATACGTCGAGCTTACCCTTAACCGACCTATAAGGGGTGACGTTAATCAGCGTTTTTACACTAGTGATAACAAAATAAAAAAATCAATCATATTAAAAATATTACTTATACCATTCTTACTCGACAAATCTACTTTGTACATATCATCGTGGCTAATATTTGAAGAGATTTGTTCTCTCTTTTGTAAGTTTATATTTCCTTTTGTCGTGAAAACTATTTTTTTCAAATGCGCTCCTTTCTAATATAGTTTAAATGTGACATTTTTACTTGTTGACATATTTTGCACACCCTTTATTTATTTTTTTTCTAAATTTGGATCTTCACTTTCCCATATAACTTAACATATTCTGCTGTATCCTATACAAACTTATCCTTATATTGATTTCAAAAGCTTAACCTAAAAAAAATGGAGAGTAGGTAGCGGCATATATATGTATAAATTGTGTAAATGTTATTATGTATCAAAAGTTTTGATTATTACTGTACATACTCTTAAAAAAACATTGACAGATATTAATCTAAGTCAGTAACATTTATTCATAGATGATAAGCTATTTGAAGAATCACAAAACATACTAATTAGTAATTTCATATAATCCAAATTCAATCATCATGGTATAACAAGTTTCAGAGTCTACAGCGAACTATATAATAATAGGTGGAAATAGGAAATTATAGAAGTTATACAAGGCTTTGAGCAGAATTAATTTGACAACAGCAGCCATTAATCTACATTATATAGGAAATCCCTTTATAATTATTATGATATTGTCAAATCCACTGTCCATGCATGTTTCCCACGCTTTCTAATGCCAAATGTTGCTGCTGTAATACACATACACAACAATTCAAATAAATGTTAGTTTCATTCTTGAACTTTTCTGCCAGGATTATGCTATAAATTTCCTTCATGATGACATGATATTAGCTAATATCCATTAAGATATGAGAGAAACAGTATAGAAAATGTGATAAAAGATTGAAATAAAATATCAATAAGTCTTGGTTGAAGTCTCAGATGATTCATGAGTAACATATGCAATCAACAAGTACCTCATATCATAAATAAGCTTATATTAAACCGATTTTTTAAGGTAATTAATATGCACTTTATATTCATTTTAATTTTATGATGTATCTTAGCTATTTTTAAAAAAAATGTCTTTTAAATTCCAACTGATTTTATTGCTTCTAATTTTAGAAGACACAAGTTTGTATTATTATTATTTTTTATATGAAAACTATAAAATTCAATTTGTTATTTAACTACAAAATGACGCAAAGTGAATGCAGACCTAACAAATTAAAAGAAAATAAAATAAAAAAAAGTTAATATGTATCAATTTCTTTTCCTGTTGATCTGTGCTTACAAAAATTTCAGAATGTTTAAGATCCTTTCCAGTAACCATCATTTGGATTTGGATACAATAGTATTCGTGAATATATATATATATATATATATATATATATATATATATATATGGATAATGATATTTAGACAACATTTTTTGACATTTAAACATTGATTACGATTACTTTACAATAATGTTTATGGTTATTAGCAAAAGTAAATTGATTCAACTTTAAAAGATTTATTGGCAAAAATAATTAAAAAAAAACAAATACAATTTAAATATTTTCTTTATATCTCTCCTCACACTCATTCTCCTTTTTTTTTTTCTATAAATTTCGTATTTCATATAAAAATATCTCTCATCTTATTCTTCAACTTTTATTTAGTTCATCCTCATCAAGCCTCTCTCATCCCTTCTATGTATATGAGATTTTTTTCACAACGACAAATAACTTTGAATTCAAATCATGCAAATTATTATTCATAATGCTTCAGAAAAACACACACATACACATATATACCACTTACCAGAAGGAAATTGAGTTCCTTATTTTGCTCCTCCAAAATCTTGCCCTGACCAATATCAAATGTATCAGTAGTATCCTTTTGTTATATATATATATATATATATATGTAATTGTAAAAAATAGCATTATTATGATTATGATAACTGATATGTTAATTGAAGGAAGTGAGAATAATGAACTATGATTTGAACTTATGATGTAAAGACTAATTAAGTTTTCATCGTATACAGTGTGAGAAAAACCTACATACATTTCTCTTGAACATCCTGTGCACTTCCACCTGTGGCACAAACAAGACAAGGTTTGAGGAAACTTGTTTTCTGTGTTTGATAACCAATAATGAAGCTGTGGTAATGGTAATCATTAAAATATCATTGCCTTTTTCTCACGAACACCATTGAGGCCATTTTCAAGGGCATCCTCTAGAGCCATCAGTTCTTTGTAATTCAGTGACGTAATGTCTTCCCCTTTCAAGTGCCTGAAATATATAAATATATATATATATATATATATATACATATATACATATACATACACTTGATCAGAAATAATTAAGAGATGACGTTGGATATATAATCAAGGTGCAATAGTTAATGTTTACATATATACCTGAGCTCAATTTGCATGCTGTCATTCTCTTTTTTGAGTCTATCAATTTCATTGCTGAGGTTCTGCAGTGAGTTCAACAACAATATTGTATAAAATCCGAACATACATATATTATGTCCCTAGCTAGTCTCACCCCAGAAAGAAGACAAAAATGGAATTGAAAGGAAAATTTATCAAATAAATTGCAGTAGATCTGAGTCTAGCTAGTGGCTGGTTTGAATGTCAGTGAAGAAACGTGTAGTCAAGAGAGAGATCCATCGACCGAGTACGAGTACTCCCTAGCTAGGAAGAGACATTTGTCACATCTTTGTTCCTAACCCCTACAAACAACTCTTGTATACCATTCAGCTTTTGAAACTTTTGCAAAGAAAAGGAATTAAGGGAGTTCATAACATTGTTTTATAGTCAGATCTGTTCGTATAGACACATACCTATTCTCACTACTCTTGCCTACATGTTCCAAATCTAGATCTAACCACAGAATCACCGGTTCTTGGAACTGAACATATTCTAAGAAAAACAACTACATACATATGCATGTTTTCCTTTGAGGCAAATCAAACAAAAACTAATAGTTTGTCTTCAAAGAAAAAAAAAAACCTAGCTACCTCATGCTTGGCGTCCCAGAGGGTCTTCCCAGAGGCTCTTTGGTATCTGTCTAGGATGTCAATCAGCCTTAACCAATGAAAAGATCAAAGTTAAACCAGAAAGAAAACCAGGAATCTAGAGAAAAGCAAAAGTTTAGCCTAAAGGAAGATGAAGAAGTGAAAGAAGTCCTTATAATTACGTGGTGGAGGGGCTGATGTATTCGTGCATCTTTCCAGAGGCACCAAAGATGATAAGGGAAACTTGAGCATCACATAGAACACTAATTTCCTTTGCCTTCTTAAGGATCCCGTTCTTCCTCTTTGAATATGTAACTTGCCTGTTGCTTGAGTTCTCAATCCTTTTGATCTCAATCTTACCCCTCCCCATCTCTCACAAACTCACTCACAACCTTTCTCTTCTTTCCTTCTCCCTTTATTTTCTACCTATTCCTTTTGTTTCTTAACTTCAGTGAATGAATACAAGTGGGGAGAAAAAGAGGGTATATAACAAGCACCAAGAAAAGTAATACCGGAACATTCCATTATGGGTTTGTGGATGAACAACTTTCTCAGTGGCACAGAAAGGAAGTGTTTGTTTAAGGGTTTGTGACAAAGCCAATTCAACTGCATGCCTTTATTTCACGTTTATTAATCTGGCTTTGTGTAATTCTTCAGTTTTGAACTTGTGATCCATTTTCTTAACCCTTGGTTATTCCTTTGCAGTTGTTTTGGGATCACTTTCCAAGATTTATACGTACGTGGATTTATATTTACTTTAAAACAAGGTTTTGGTGGAGGTTTGAGACTTGGTGTTTAATTAAGTTGTATTGATGAGTGTGACAGATTAACTTTTCTAGGGTTTGAATGACAGGTAGTGGTAACTAGTTGTGGGGTGCTCAACCATCAAATCGAAAGGAAAGGATTATTATTCCCATTTGTGTGCTAGGAATAAAAGCTTTTTAAAGTAATGTGTAAAAGGGTATAGGAGAAAACAATGAAAATGTTGCAACCACAATGGAAAGGAGAAGGCTCAAGCTTATCCATCAAATTAATGGAAGACCAAAGATATGATGAATTGGAGTTTGGGCAAAGCATGCACTAGTAAATGGTGACTCCCTAACCGGAACCTCTGATTTGAAAGCTGTGGTTGGTAGAAACTGCAACCCTCAAATCACTAGCTAGATATGCTTGACATGACAAACTCAAGAGGAAGAAGTTATATATACATGTTACCACAGGTATATTATATCTTGCATGCTTCCTGGTACTAGGAAATGTCCTCTAATTTCAGATATTTAACTGCACCTTTTAATATACATGCCAGTTTATTAAAAATAAATAATCATATGTATTGATAGATGTTCTTCAAAATAAACATAAACATTCAAAAAGTTAAGAAGGAGAATTTAACCTTAATCAATTTCACAAGATCGGATTGCAAAGATGAAGATTGTAAAATTTTCAACAGACTCTCTTATTAACAAACTCTATATATAATATGAAATTAAACATTAATAGATTTGATAGCTAATAAAACAATACACCTAATAAATAATAAATTTTATTTTAACTTATAAGTATGATATTACGTTAAAAAGTAAAACTTAACTTTATAAAACTATATTGGAAGGTAAAATTTGCATTGTCTAAATGCTCTTATTTTAAATACTCTTTCAAGTTTATGTAATTAGAAAGTGACATTTGATGAATAAGGGACGTGTCACTATGAGCCGAGAGTTGTCCGATCGAATAAGACTGCGTGCTAAGTCGAGTTAAGTGGATCGAGCGGTTCGGATACAGAAAAGAGTTTTGTAGCTGGTCATGATAACAGTTGAATAGAGTTAAAACACAATTAATACAGTAATTATTATTGATTAGTGGTTAAGGTTGGTATTAATAATCATTAATAGGTAAATTAATTGGTCAGATTATCGTAAACTTTATAAATAGAGGTTTAATTTGGAGGTAGACTTACTCTTTTTATCATTGAATTAATATGGATCTTCAGAGAAAAATTGACTTGAGTGTCCAAGTTTCTTCTACAGGTCATCCCCATAAACCGATTGATCATACAAAGCAAGGAGAAGAACATACATTCGACTAAAACAGAAAGTTGAACAGGAGTTATCCTCATCCCAATCCAGCCGAAATAGGATATATATTTTATAAATGGATCTTCTTAAAATTTGTTAGGTTAAACAATTTGATAGAAGCAACACTACGAGAAAGCTGCAACAAAAGGGAAAGAAAACTACAGAAGTGATAAGAATTAGAGTAAATGCAATTTTGTTTCATCACATTGAGAAGTTTAAAATACTATGCATAAGTGTTTCATTAATTTGGTCAAACGCGTGGAGCATTTTAGAGCATATATGTGTAGTCGACCCACCTTCTTTAATTGGAGTTAATAACTGGGTCTCACTCATAAATAACTGCTTTTAATATCTTTCTCGAATTAAACAGTAAAATCAGTTGAATCAATGCTCAGTAATCTCAAGATAACTTTTTCAAGTTCTGTTTTTTATTATTAATATTGAAACACAGTACTTTCGACTGTTGTTGTAAATAGAATATCGACATAACATGTACTTCTTCTCATTTTGTGTCCCTAACACAAATAACACAAGCTCAAAAGCTTGCAAAGGACTCCAATTTCTCCAACATACCCTCAAGCAATAAGGAAGAAATTAATTAGGGTTACTCATAAAAGAAACAACAGGATAGACTCTGCTACATCATTGCAAAATGCATTAATTCAACTTTTCATTAATATATTTTTTTGCCAACTTGAAAGTTAAAACCAGATAAGTTACTATTTTTTTTCTCCATTTTAAATAATCTTAAACCTAAACCAGTTCTTATTTATAAGGAACGAACAAAAAAAATGTCATTTCTAAAAAAAATATCTTCTTTTTAAACTTGTTCCATTAAATTATTTATTTTAGTAAGATTTTTAAGAAGTATGTTTATGAGGATCTAATTTTGTTATTTTACAGTATTCTTTTTGCACTGTATATCAATCAAAAGATATATATGTTTCACTTAGAATATTTATTGTTGTTTATAAAATTCAGAATAATCTCATAAAATATAACCGTGGTTAGAGATGACAAAAAAAATCACGTTCATGGATATTCACACATAAAATATGCAACAGATAATTAGTATTCACGGATATTTACTACATACGGGTTGCGGATAGCGGATATTTTAATATCTGTTTATAAACGAGTCGGTTATAGTAGTATATTATCTGTATCTGCGGATATCTGCTACTCGCCTAAAATAAAAATAAAAATTTAATTTATATTTTATTAAGTTAAATTTAATTAAAATTAATATTAATTTATATTTTATAAAGTTAAATTTAATTAAAATTAAATTTTAATTTAATTTATATTATATTTTATATATATTTTTGCAATTTTATTTAAATTTTATTTTAATAATTTATAAAAATATATTTTTCAAAATATTTGTGGGTATCTACGGATATCCGCGGGTTTTAAAATATCTGCGAATATTTTTTAAGCAGATATCCGTGTACATAGCGGGTCAAGTAGCGAGTAGATTTTTTTTTGGGTGTTGCTCCCTTCACCTCCCCAAGTGGTCCTGCACCTTCCCACTATTTTAATTTATTTCAAAAATATTCTACACCTCCTCACTATTTTCTTTTATTCCAAAAATACCATGCACCTCCCCATATCCTCAACAATATTTCTCTTCCTCTCTCTACATTAATGGAGCATTTACATAGTTCAAATTTAAATTTGTGATATATTACAAAATATAAAATTCAGAGGAAACTTTTAGTACTTCTACCATTTTCATTTTATAAAATTAAAAGTTAGATGCAAATACAAAATAATAAACATAATAATATTAATAGTAAATAATGTTATGTTATTATTATTATTATATACTAACTTTATAATGACGAAATAACTAAATAAATTCTAAATCTTTAACAAATAACTTTTTTTTTTATATTTTAAGTATTTAATAATATTTTATGTTATTTATCTAATAAATTAAATATTTTATTCAAGTTATTTGAGTCAAACATGTCGGTGAATTAAAACATAATATAATGTTAAAAATTATAGATATTATATGTAAAAGAAAACACACACATATATAAACATTTTTCTAGAAATTTAGAACAAAATTTTACCATTTATTAAGTAATTTGAAAAGAAAATAATATATTCAATAACGAAAATAAGATTGAATCAAACTTATTTAAGAAAATATATCACAAGTTCAAATTTGAGTCATGTAAATGCTCTATTAATGAGTCATGTAAATGCTATATAGAGAGGAAGAGAAAGATTATTAAGGATAGTGGGGAGGTGTAGGGTATTTTTTGGAATAAAAGAAAATAGTGAGGAGGTGTAGAATATTTTTGAAATAAATTAAAATAATGGGGAGGTGCAGGACCCACTTGGGAAGGTGAGGGAGCAACACCCTTTTTTTTTTGTCGGTACCCGACCGGACCCGTTGTCATCCTTAACTATGACTTAATGTAATGATGACTTTGAAATAAATTATAATTTATGCTATCATCAATTAAAAATAACTAAATATTTTTTATATGTCTTAGTACAACTTTAATCCATAGTTGTCAACTATTAAGTTTTGACACCTATCTAGAGATGTAATTATTTTTTTTAGTTTCACCTTTTGTTTAGGGACAATGATATTTTGACAACATGACAACTTTTTTTACAACGGGACACGTGTCATTATTTTATTAAGTTTTTCCTTTGTTTAGTCTATTTAATTTGATCCTAGCATTAACACAATATTGAACCAAGTCGCCTACTTTTTTTATAAAATACAATAGTTATGTTTAATTAGTGGTAAAATTGAGCGAATGAATATTGATAATTTTAGTTTTTGTATAACTTATAATTAACCAGTGAATCTTAACGTAAGAAGAGGTTATATTATTATATTTTTTTAAATCAAATAACTTAATTAAAACTTGTAAGAATTAAATTGGGGGATTCGACTATATATTTTACCTATAGAAAAAACTCATTTAAATAAAATAAGTGAATAATATAATGAAAAGATAATTAATTATTTTAAAAACTATTCAAATGATAGTCATATTTTGGGGACTAGTTTTTTAGGAGTATAAATATATATAAAAAAAGTAAAATTAACTCTTTCAAAAATTAAAATTGACTCATGTATCTGTATAAAAAGTATATATATACTTGTTTCTAAATTTTTATTTTAAATCCGTATACATTAATTTTAACTTGCCGAAAGATAATTTTTTATAAATTGTTATTAAAAATTCATTAAGGTAGACTTTCATTAACAATATATATTATTAAATGAAATTTATTAAAAATCACAAATTTCTGGGAGAACCTCATTTTTAAACCCAGAAAACTTATAATATGTTAATTTTCGTGATATATGAAACTTATAAAATTATTCAAAGTTGAGTTTGTACTTTGTTTAAAAAAATCTAAGTAAATAATTGATTATGTACTGTATGTACATAACTATATATAATAAAGCCAACAACAAATATATCAGTACATAACTAAAAAACTTCATATTTTAAAATGTTATTGAATATGGTGATTTTGTAGATTGAGAAACTGTTATTGAATATCAGTATTATCTAACAGGTCAGTGCAGGAGACTTGGATTGCTGTGGTGCAGTGAGCAGAGCAGCCATGAAAAAGAGATTTTGATGAGATGTTAGAAAAAACAGCTAAGTTTCACCTAATGCCAATCTATATATGTACTTGATTTAGCAGAGATGAGCCTTGTTTTCTCCAATTCTTCAACTTCAATTAACCATTGCAAGTAAATTTCAGAAAGCTATTTTTGTTAGGGAAGAAACTAAGGTTTTGATTTAACAGCATCTGATCTATATATGCAGGCTAGGAGGCCATGCATTGTACTCAAAGTTAGTTTAGTACTACAGTGTGATCTCCACAATCTGACCTTGGGATAAAGGAAATGTTCCCTGCTTCATTTTTTGCGTGCTACAATTTCAACATCTCACACCTCCATTTCATCTTTTCTACATCTGTTCATTTATGATAGGCCTGGAATGGTAAGAGCTGCAAACATAGGCACACCCTAAAAGGGAATTCAAGAACAGAGATTCTAGTTATACGTACCCAAATAAACATTGCAGCAGCCCTTAGGACCACTTTCATCCTTCACCTGCACTGTTACAACCTTTGGAGGTATATATTTTTGTTTTGTTTTTGTTTTCCAATGAGATTTGTCAGAAGCTATTGACACGTACTTCGTAGAAATTTAGCCATTTTGTTTTTGATATTGGGAATTTGAATCTGAGAAATTGTTTAGATTTTAGTTGAATCAGCACTCGAGAGAGTGCTTATTGCGTGGTCTTTACTCCACACTTCTGATATGCTCGTGATTGCTAGACTAACAAAAAATTGGAATGACACTTTATATTATAACAGAAAATATATTTCTACATGGTTTAAGATATCTTTCTCTTTATCTTCTATTTATAATGAAAATACAAGTGTACACGAAACAGTACTAGACTCCTAGCTGCATAACTAGATACAACTAATAAATGATCTAGCATACCAAGTCCTCTTTACGTTTAATGTTATATATAGATATAATTATTCTAATAGTCTCTCTCAAGCTTGAGCATACAAAATGTATGTAACAAGTTTGGAACAAATAAACATAATTTGAGGTTCTCTTAATGACTTGGTCAACACATCTGTGAGTTGGCCATTTGATCCAACAAACTCGGTACATATTTCTTTTGTCAACAACTTTTCACAAATGAAATGACAGTCAATTTCTATGTTTAGTTCTCTTGTGAAACACTAAATTTGATGCAATGTGGAAAGTAGCTTGGTTATCGCAATATATCTTCATAGTCTGGACGTCCTAGAAGCAAAGTTCTTGAAGAAATTGCTTTACCCATATAAGTTCACATGTTAGTGTCAACATTGTCCTATATTTAGTTTCAGCGATTGATCAAGCAACTACATTTTGTTTCTTACTTTTCTATGAAAACACAATATCCAATAGTAGATAGTCTGTCAATAGGTGAACCTGCCCAATCTGCATCACAATACCCAGAGACCTGAAGGCTTCCTTTATCTTCATATAACAATCCTTGCCCAGAAGCCTTTTTGATGTACCTTAGAATGCGAATGATAGCATTCCAATGTCTAACTCGTGGAGCTTACATGAACTGACTAACCACTTCAACTGTAAAAGATAAATTTGACCTTGTAATAGATAAATCAATTTTCCAACCAGCCTCCTATATCTTTTTAGATCGGGGAATAACTCAGCTTCTTCTGTCGTTAATTTTTTGTTTGGGTTCATAGTGTCTGTTGGTTAACAATCAATGATGCTTGTTTCTTGTAAAATATCAAGAACATACCTTATTTCGGAGATTACAACTCCATTTTTTGACTAAGCTACTTCAATGCTTAAGAAGCATTTGAGACTTCCAAGATCCTTGGTTTAAAAATGTCTATACAGGTACTTTTTCAGTTGAGATATTCTAGTAGTATCAATTCCTGTAATAATTATATCATCAACATATACTATTAAGTAAACATATTTTCCAAAAGATGTATTATAGTAAAATATCGAATGATCAGCTTCACTCCATTTTAGCCCAAATTTTTGAACAATGAAGCTGAATTTTCCAAACCAAGCATGTGGTGATTGCTTGAGACTGTATAGAGATCGGTGCAATTCGCAAACTATTCCAAACTCCCCATGAGCAACAAACCAAGGAGTTTGCTCCATATAAAATTCTTTCTCAAGATAACCATGAAGCCATATCCAATTGATAAAGTGGCTGGTGACAAATTGTTGCCATTGCAAAGAAAAGACAAATGGTAGTAATCTTGGCTACGGGAGAGAAAGTGTCACAGTAATCAAGGTCATAAAGTTGAGTGTACCTTTTTGCAACTAATCAGGCTTTGATCCGATCAAGTTCACCATCAAGGTCGACTTTAATTGCATACACCCATCGGTAACCAACAACCTTTTTGCTCGAGAGAAGGGGCATGAGCTCCCAAGTATTAATGTGGTTAAGGGCCTGCGTTCCTACAATAATGTGGTTAAGAGCCTGCTTCTTTCACATTTTTTGCTATAAAAACAAAAGACATTGAGGATAAAAGAGAATAATAGGAAAACGACAATTGGTGGTAGCTAAGAAAATTACAAATAGGATGGGAGTTTCGAGTGAAATGAGTATATTTCTTAGGGCAACGGGCCAACATGAATCATCTGCATTAGAAGGTGTGGTAGGAAGTGACAATGGAAAAGAATCTGAAGTAGGAGATTCACTATTTTCTGGAAGAAGTGAACTATATATATTCATCAGGGTCTTGTGTCAGAAGATATCAATATGTGGAGAGGATGGTTTAGGATGACTTTGATCAAGACTTGGATTGACAAAGACATTGGAGATATTGGACTCAACCACTGGAATAAGAAGGACCCACTGAAGGATATGAACATCTTGAATAGATGGAGAGAAGTAAGAAGTTTGTTCAAAGAATGTAACATTAGCAGACATGTAGTACTTCTTGGTTACATGAGAGTAACATCGGTACCCTTTTTGAAGCCTAGAATAGTCCATGAAGGGCACATTTGATAGCTCGAGCGGAAAGCTTATCCAGCCTTAGAGACATGTCATGAACAAAACATATATAGCCAAAAACTCGAGAAGGGGTGTGAAAGAAAGGGCCATTTGGAAAGAGAATGGAGAAAGAGACTTTCTAATTGATAGAGGAGGAGGACATCGTATTAATAAGAAAACATGCAGTTAAGATAGCATCCCAGTGATGGACAAGAATATGGGCACCAAGCAAAATGATACTAGCAGTTTCAACCAAGTGATTATTTTTTCTTTCTACTATACCATTTTGTTGTGGGGTATGAGGACAAGTGGACTAATGTAATATACCATGGGAAATTGGCTCTTGATGTCATTCAAAAAGGATGAGAAGATAAGTAACAATTAAGAACAACCTTTCATTAGATAAACCCAAGTACATATGGAATACTCATCAATAAACGTAATAAAATACCTAAAAAAGAGGAGACGCGGCTAGGTCCCCAACTATCAGAATGGATAATAGAAAAACTAGAATTACACTTTGATTGAGACCTTTTAGGGAACATAGATCTAACATGTTTTCCTAGTTGACATGACTCACATTCTAAGGTCTGGAGACCACTAAGTTCATGAAACATCTTAGGACTAAAAGTTGCAACACAGGATACCCGTGGATGAGATGCAAAATGGTATAATCCTCCAGCTTCATATCTTTCTCCAATTTGTCTTTCCGAGCCACGCTCTTGTACAACAAAAGATTTTGAATCGGAAGTTATTGAACAGTTTATCATTTTGGTTAGCTGGCTTAAGGAAATTAAATTGAAGGGACAATTAGGGACAAAAAGGACAGATTTCAAATCTTGAGAGGGAGACAGGGAGACTTGACCGACTCTCTTTGAGCAAGTTTTGGAGCCATTTGCAAGGGTGATGAAATGAGATTTTTCTTTAAAGGAAAGGGTTGAGAACAATGAGGTATTACCAAAGATGTGATCAAAAGCACCCGAGTCAATTACCCATGAATTTTGACCTTTAATGGATTGAGAAATGCAAGTTGAGGATGTACTTGGAGATTGAGATGTTTGTATCAAGTTGTTAGACTTCAACTGCAGATACTTCTGATACTCTTCCTTAGTGAACTTGGAGTTGGTAGAGGTAGTTTAGCCTTAGAGATATTGGTTGTTTTTTAGAGAAAACCATGCAAGGAGTAGCAATTTTCTTGAATGTGACCCATCCTTTTACAGTATGTACACTATGGACGTCCCAACCACCACGTTCTCCTCCTCTAATGCCATGTCTTCCTCTTCCACGTGTCGTAACCATGACAAATGGTTTTATTAGTTCTTGGACTTCTTGAGATTAAGGCACCCGAACATGAAGAAGGCGTGTGGTCAAGGTTTCCATGGAAGGGACATCATGACTAGTCGAAAGTTGATCTCTGATATGACCAAAGTCTGGATGTAAAGCACGAAGGATCATCACCATGTAATATTTGTCAAGCTTCTCCTTGATGTCTTCCGAAGATTCAACTTCCAAGAACCTTATCAGTTCTTCCATAGCTGCTTGAGCTTCAGTCGTGAAGAAAACCATTTCACGGTTTGCCATTTTGAGGCATGCAAACTTGTTTTTATGTCATAGAGATGTTGAATATCGTTAGCATAAATGTTTTGAGCTTTCTTCCAAAAAGAGTGATATGTTTCGAAAGCTCTAAGAGATATCAGAAGTCGAGGTTCCACGGATTGCCACAACATGACACATAGTTAGAAATCTGCTTGTTTTCATTATTCAGCTTTTTTAGCAAGCACCTGACTTCCATCTTGCTCAAGGTGGTCATAATATCCTCGGTCAAGGAACCATATTTCAATGACAACAGACCAATATAGATAATTTTTTTCATTTAGTTTCTCGGAAGTAATTGAGGGACTTTCCAAAGAATGAAAGAACAATTCCAAACGCCATTTTTTGAAGAAGAAGAAGAAGGTGAGGGGAAACCACAACAACAAAGAGCTAGAAAACCCTAGGGTTTTCTTCAAGGGGAGCTTTTGGACTTTTCTGAAGTAAAGTTTTTAGGGTCATAATAGGGAGAGGAAGGGCCGACGACAACTATGCAGGTGGCGTAGTGGCGTTCTGACAAGCAGAGGGCAACACGTGAGTAGTATGTGCCTATTTGCGACGAACAACGATGATGTGTGTGACGACACGTGGAGGAGAACTAGACCTCGACACCAACGAGGTTGGTTGTCGCATGGAGAGACGAACCAGATTCGGTGGCCGCCAGACGAAATTGTGACGAAAAACGACGACGGATAACGTCGAAACGGCAGAAAATAGTGGTGACTGTGTTGAATAGCTTCAAACAGTAGTGAACAGCTGCAAAGAGAGATTGGACAACCGCAGACAGTGCCAAAACGACATTGGACAGATGTGGACAATAATAATTAATGTCAGTGGATAAGACAAGACAGAAACCAGAATAAGATCGACCACTTTTGATACCAACTTGAGATTAGAATAAAAAATATATTTATAGAGAGCTTGAAAGATCTCTCTCAAAGTCTTTTATTTATAATGAAAATACAATAGTACATACTCCTATATATATGCAGAACTAGGTACAACTAATAAATGATCTTAGAGACTACATCATGCCTAGGCTTAAGTGTTATACATAGATATAATTATTCTAACAATGATAATTCTCACTTTAAAAATTAAACGTATGAAATAGAACGCAAAATTAACCGAAACATTTAATTGCATCACTCAAATAAAATTTCTTCTTACAAAGGATATTTCATGTAATCAACTTTAAGCTATCTCGTCTTGTAATTTTATAACAAACGTTTCTATGAACTATCTCGTCTTATAATTTTAGCGAAAAATACAATCTAACTCGTCTAAAATTTAGTTGTATTTCAACCTTGGATATAAATTTCTAAAAAAAAACATTTGCTCCAGTGTGCAAATCTAAGATGAGAACGTTCGTAGAAAGAGATATTTCTAGAAGGAATGAAGTTTGAGGATTGATTATGATAGAGGTAGAGTTCATTGAAAAGTAATTAAAGCTTAGGAGAATTAAGAGTCCATTTGTTTAATCTTTCTTTTCAACGATAATCTTTTGTTTAAGTTAATTGCTTTTAGAAAACTAGTGAGTTTGATTAAGTTCTCTAAAAGTCAATGTTTAATTATTTTAGAAGGTGTTTTTTAGCAGATTTATAAAAACAGAGAGTAATATTAACTAACTTTCAAATTATTTTTTCATTCCTTAATCAATAGCATATATATACACACACACATGCGTCTGTGAAGAGATATTCTATTCTTAATTCGGCAGGTTTGATCAGAATTTGGCGCACAACCCCAGATCTACATATCCCACCTAGATTCCAGACTATATTCAGCTGTAGGTCATAACAGCATATTGGAAAATCATTCTCATATATTACTGAATTCCAACAGCCGCATCTTCATCAAGTTACAACAAAATATGAATATGATCAAGCAACTGGCACACAATTCCAGAAATGAAAGGTTGAGTGTAATTGCCCTTCAACGCGTGCCCAAGTTCGATCTCCCTACCATACCGTGTCTATCCACGAGGCACTCTTGGAATACCTTCTTACCACTCAAAACCAGTTGGAAATGCTGAAGTCTCTTAGCTTTTTAAGATGTCTCTCCATTTCTGCTCTGCTAGTCTCCCACTCTTGCTTTTCTATGACTGTCGTTGGATCCTCTTTTTCACTCTGCAGAGAAGATGGCATATCAGAGGTATAATGTAAAGATAAATGACAATTAAGAAATGGTTCAGGGAAGAAATAGTCACCGCATGTATTATCTTGAACGAGCTCCCACGATCAGATATAACAAGTAAGTCGCTCCTTCTATCTCTTGTTCTCCCTCCTGGAGCTGTTACCTACACAAAGGCCAACTTATGATTAGTGTAAATATTAACATCATGGACAACTAAAAAATGAGTCACAATTATCCACATTTATAACACCTTGCTCAAACATAAGCCTGGATGGGGTGCAGTGGGAAGAGAGAAGAAAAAAAAAACCCATGTTTATGAGCTCTCCTTTAAGCACTTTATGCGACAAGTGAAAGAGCCATGCAAGGCAAGGAAATTCAATCAGGGTAACGAGGTTTTAAGCAATTAGAATTCAGCAGTTTTGGTTGGATTCGTAAGTTTTCTTAAGGCAGTAAAATGTAAAATATGGTCAGCCATAAACTATCAAAACAGTCATCAGTAATCATATACATTCTTCAGAAATAGAGTTCACCAGAGAAGGAAACTTTATTATAGCAAGAATTCTAAATTACATAAAATAAAATAATGTAAGCCAATAAAATTGGAAAAGCCATCTGGAGTTGTCATGCTTATATGCAGTATAATTAATCATATAGCAATCGATATAGCCCACTCAAAGCTGTGTAGAAGCACAATGTCAATCTCAGTTCTCGACTAACAACTAGAAATTTGCAGAGGTGGAATTCAGCTCAATCAGACAAATTCTGCTTATAAAGGGAGAACTTCTCAGACTCTATAAGGATTGCATTAGTTATATCTCGAATTGACATGAAATTTGAACACATCTATGCATATAGAAAATAACAGTGCAACTTAGAAGGTGGCATGAATCCAAAATTAAACCAGAGCTCTATCATGCGATGGTATTTTTCAGGATTATAACTAAGATCCTAGAGCTATATGCTAGAACATTACGTTTGAGCAAAGGTTCCAGGAATACAGTGCCTAGCACAAAGAAAGAAATTGTTTAACAGTAAAACAATAAAGGTAATTTAAATTCAAGGATGAGAAAAATAACCATGGAAGACTAGTTCTTCCATAGCCAGCAGAAAATATTCCACAAGCAACTATACTGAGAATAAAAAAGAATTACCAAAACTTTAGCTCTGGTAATTGACTTGGTTTTGGAATCAATAACATAAATCTCTTCAAAATCCAGCACAAACTCAGGATCACCCAGCCTCCGATTTTTGTAGTGTTTTGTCAAGTATACCTGTGACAGGAAATAAGTTCACTGAGGGAGACATTTTAGCCAAAAACCAAAGAGTGACATTTCAGTTAGTAACTATATTAATTGGTTTTTTTCTGATGCTTGGACTTGTTGATATAAATTTAGAATCAATTTTCCTAGACTATGATACCTATAAAGAAAGACGCAAGAAACAACTACCATCTTCAAGGAGAGGGGAAACAAATTCTAACACAATGAAAACCATATTAGAGTTTCCACAGCCTCTAGCAGGCAGATATTTATGCATAAAAGTAGGAATGAATTTTTCACGGAGGCATGAAGATGAAAAGAACAAGATTTACCAGCCTCATTAGTTCATATCCTGCTCAACCATCTAATATTCCTAAAGAAAGGATGTTACACACGCGCACATATATATATAAACAATTAATCAGTCAGAGTGGTCCTGGGCCCAAAGGAAGATAATTCACTCACCCTAGATCACCTACAAGTGGGATAGAACCCTCTTCCTGAGACAACTAAAGTAAAGCTCATTGCCCCACTGGATTCTATGAGAGGATTATTCGGTAATATCTCACAACTCTTGAGACAAACTCTAGAGAGTGCAATCCTTCAAACAGTCACATTTACTCTTATAATTCGTATATCCATTAAAACACGGAATTGTAAGAAGTACAATAACTGCAATTGACGTATTACTTGCAGCCTCGAATAGAACAAGTTGTTCATACCTTCAGGATCTCCCTCTCAGTTTTATATAAAGGATCTCGAGGCGCATCAATAGGTGGCTCTGTCACATTGTAGCTTCCATAATCACTCTGGGCACATCTAATGTACTACACATTTGACCAAAACGACAGCATCCAATAAACACATTAAATACTATATATGAAAAATGAATTACTCTAAAAATCATATCTAGCTCGTTGTTTACATTTTACAGAGAGAGGGGGAGAAAACTAATTAAATGAAGTGAAACTTACCTTCTGGGGCATTGGAGCGAGAACCCTGGGAATTGAATAAACATCTGTATCTGGAGGAGTGACATACATCTAATAACAGAGATTCAATTCAAGTACTCGACGATAAAAACGCTGAAAGCAACAAGAACGAAAAGGCAGAGGTGGAACTGGAAGCGCAGTAGGGTTACGAACCTCTCTGAAATCGTAGACGTCGTTGTCGGGGTCGGGGGGCTTGCGGATGAAAAAGTCGCAATCAACGAGGCTGATCTTGTGGAATTCCTCCTCGTTGATTTTGTAGTCGACGACGGTTTCGGAGTTCCAGCCCTGCGTGGAGACGAAGCTGCCACTCTCGACGATGGTAATGTCCTCGTCGACAGCGGCGACGACAGGGAGGAGGGGATCGTACTCGATGTCGAAGTCCTTCTTGTTATCGAGCTCCTCCATTTCATCCTCCTCCATCTCGTAGTGGTCGGGGCCGGCAGAGTCACCGTCATCGTCCTCGGCACGAGTCAGGAAAGGGTTGTGGGTAGACCTGGAAGGCGTGCGAAGGAGAAAAGAGGAGTGGGAAATAGAGAGTGGTTTGAGTTTGAAGGGAAGGAGAGAGCGATGTGAATGGGGATTGAGAGAGAGTGGCGGCGAAGAGAAGAAGAAGGTGGAGGTAGCGGAAGAAGTAGTCATGATGATGGTGGTGGTGGTGGAGGTGATGGTGGTGGTGGTGGGTTTTGTATAGAGTGTTTAAGGGGGAAAAGAGAAGAGTAGAGAACACAGTGAGTAAGTGTAGCTCATGGTGGATAAGATTTAGGGAACGCTGCGTTTTAAGTTTGTATATCTAAAAACTCCTGAAAATCATATGATTAAAATACAAATAGGTTAATGTTAAATTACACTATAAAATAGGATAATGTTAAATTCATATCTACTGAGCAGAACAATATCCAACTAAGAAAAAAATAAATCCAAATACGTAGTATTAAATTAAACAATAAAATACAAATATAGCATGAAAAAAAAATCATCTCTAACGTTTGATTTCATTTGTAGGATAATTGGTTTTTTCAAATTTTCATTCTTTAAAATTTTTTAAGCCTGTGTAAAACAACACATTACAGTAAATAAAATAGATATTTAAAATGCAATGAGTATTTTAATTTACATTTTAAGGAGAAATGTTTTTATCTAGAATAAATTTATTTAATGAGTTTATGAAACAACTTGTTTAATATATATTATTAAACTCGTCTACTCAATGTATTGATAGATTTGTCTAATGTGTGTTAGAAGACTCGACTAACAAATGAATAGACATACTTGTCTAATATATTTTTGTATACTTGTCTAATTAATTTATGTGACTTGTCTAATTTTTTTTATTATGTTCATTTAATCGATGTGTGGACATACTCATTTTTTAATGTTTATTAATTAACTTGTGTAATTTGTCAATGGACAAATTGATGTGATATTTAATATTAGACTTGTTTGATGTTTAATGACGAACTCAAGTAATCATTTATCGAAAGTTTATCTTCAATAGTCAATGAAGTTAATATAAGGTTAAAACCCTCATTTGGTCCTCATATTTGTATGACAATCTCAATTTGGTCATCATATTTTTTTTTGTCTCAATCGGGTCCTAGTACTTGTAAAAACGAGCCAATTAAGTCCTCTCCGTTAAATAATCAGTAACGCTATTTACCTGTGATGAGTTGTAATTTGTTTTAGCTGTCGTGGCAATATATATTAATTTAGATAGGTATTAGTTGTATAATGAAGTATTCCACATGGCAAACACGTGTTATATTGTTAGCCGTAAACAGAGTTCTTCTCCTCCCTCCAGATGTTCTCCTCTCTCTCCCCTTCTACGTCCTCTCCCGTCACTGCTCCACCGGCACCACCACCAACAACCACCACAGTCCAACTACAATCTAATGATTCAGACACAAAATTAAATCCAAAAATAGCAAACTCATGAATTTAAGCTAACAAATACGAACATAGAATCAAAATCCCAATGCAACTCCAATGATAAAAAGCCTGCATAGAAAATCCAATGAATATCCCATAAATTCCAATTTCAAGATCGCAGTACTGGAACAGGAAATCCTAATAGAACCAAACCAATAGCCTCCTCAACTCTCCCATCTCTGCAAAACGCTGCAACAAAGGAGGAGCAGAACCCCGGGACACCCAGAGAATTTTGAAACTCCTGGAGTTGAAGTTACAAAAGGTCCTCTTGGTCACCCTTCTGGTCTTCTTCATTACGCCCATGGACGAACGCGTCTTCTTCGTCTCTGGCGGTGCCTAAGGTCTCTAGCCTGCAGCGCCAGAAGGACCCCAAACGCGTCTTTTTTTCATCTCCGCTTCGCGTCCGTGTTGGCAACAATGCGCCAGAAGGAACCCAAGGCCAATTTTCATATTATTTCAGAGGCCCTTTGATTATTGTCCTTTAATTATTGTCCTTTGTCTCCTCAGACTTGTGCATTGCATACCAGCTCCTGAACACTTTCATTTTCTAGCCCCCAAAATCACGGAAACCATTCTTGTATTTGTCTCTCTTTTGATGCAGTGGAGGAAGGCTTCCTCACCCAATCATCATCATCTTCATTGAAAGGTTTCCTTTGATTTTTGAACTGGGAGGACTGGTTCTGAAACAGTTCTTTTGTCTGCAGTGAGGGTTGTTGCCTTATCTGCCTCAGCTGGTGGTGGCACTGCTTTTCTAAACCCAAACATTTTTCACGCGTGAAGAGAAGAAGGAGAAGGGAGGACATGATGCTATGTCAGCCATGCCTCCAACGGACGATGAACAGCGGTGGTGACGACGCTTGGACCGCGATTCCCAAATTGTCAAATCCTTAATTTCCATTAAGTATTTATGTTTCAATTAAAAAACCTAAATAAAAATACCTAATTTCACATCAAAAGCTTAATTTTAAATACTAATATCCACGTATTTAAATTTTTATAAATAAGCTAATTTTCTTTGCACCAAGTCATCATAGTTTCACGGCGTTACTGATTATTTAACGGAGAAGGCTTAATTGGCTCGTTTTTACAAGTACTAGGACTCGATTGAGACAAAAAAAATATGATGACCAAATTGAGACTAGCATACAAATATGAGGATCAAATGAGGGTTTTAACCTTAATATAAACCATATAACCATATTTTCAAACATAACTAATATAATAATAAACAACTTAGTTGATGCAATAGTATAAACATACTTGTTTAGTTTTTTTTATTATACTCACTGTATAAACAAACTCGTTTAATATATATTGATAAACTCATTTAATCAATGTATAGATAAACACGTCCAATATATATTATTAGGGGTGGACAAATAGAATTGCACTGTACTGAACTGTTAAAAAAAATGTATTGAACTAAAAACTAGTTTGTTTAAACTGAACTGTAAAATAGTTCAGAGAAACTGAACTGAACTGTTTTCTGTTTTTATCAAACCGAACTGAACTATACTAAATTATACTAAACTACAATATAAACTGAAATGAACTGTATTAAATTGTACTAAACTACAATATAAAATGAACTAAACTATACTAACTGAATTGTAAACTACACTAATTTTATAAACTGCTTTTTTATATTTTCACTTAAACTTAAGATTTTTACTCATGAATAAATATCAAAACTATGTTTTTTAAATTTTATTTTCGTTCAAACAAACGACGATTTTTCAAAATTATTTTCTGAAAAACTTAAAAAGTCACCTGAGTCATACACTTTTTTTACTTATTTTCTATTTTATTTATGTTTTTATAATAATATGATTTTTAGTGGAGAAATCATTGATTAATAATTACTCTACAAGAAAATAATATTATAAATGCTAAGATAGGATATATTATATTGTGAATTATATATATATATATATATATATATATATATATATATATTATTTTGCGGAAAATTTTATGATTCACAGTATATAAAAAATATATTGCAGTACTTCTTGTTCCCTTCAGAGACAGCTACGTACAAAATATATATATATATATATAATTTACAATGTTTATTGATGTAATTAATCAATATACACTCCACTTTTATATGTAAATTACATCTGCACTTTCATATAAATTAAATATACATATGAAAGTGCAGTGTACATTGTAATTTATAATGTTTATTGATAAAAAAATATAAAAATTATGATATAAAAATTTTTTCGTAAAAAATTAATTATTAATTTTTTATGTGAATGATCTCTTTTATTAATATTTTATTATTAAATAACATTTTTTTCAAGATGAAACAGTTAGAACAGAAACTAGAGAAGAAGAAAGAGTATATACACTTTTTGCATTTAACTGTACTAAAACTGTTATAAGTTCAGTGTTTAACAACTAAACCATAAAATAGTATAATGAACTTTTAGTAAAAATAGATCAGTTTTTTTTAATATAATATAATGCAGTTAACTATAGTACAATACAAATAAGTTATTTTTTTCCAACTCTATATATTATTAAACTCATCTAATTAATGTATGATAAACTCGTTTAACGTGTGTTTCTATTTTATATGTGGATAAAGTTGTTTAATGTATATATTCATATACTAGTATAATAAATACATGAAATGACTTGTACAATTTTTTTCCATATATTTGTCTAATAAGAGACAAAGTCATCTATTGTTTTATTGTATATTATAAGAGTCATGTAATTAATAAATGATAAAACTCGTGTAATATGTACTAATGAATTGATCTAATATATATTCATAGATTAATCTGTATGTGAACAAACTCCTGTTATATCTATTGTTTCTTTGTCTTTTTTATACTTGTATAACAACATTGATCCCTTAATGGCATTCTAAATCCAAATCTCAGTTTCCACTCTTTAAAATATTTGCTAATTTAAATTTCTCTAAAATATACGTTTTTATAAGTATTTATTTACATAGTTTTATATATATTTATCTAAATATTTATTTATATATTATTTTTTCTAAACTTTTGTAAATATTTATTTTTTATTTATTTTTCTATATTTATTTATAAACATTTTTTAATATATATTCAAAAAATTAATTTATCTAATTTTTTACTTGTTTAATTAATTAAGCAGTGTATGATTAATTTTAGTTTCATTGAAATATTTGTTTTTAATTTATTTAACAATCAACAAGAAAAAGTGAATTTATATCGTGTTATATAATAAATTATTATATAGAAATATTAGATAATTAATTATTATATTATAATATATTAATTATATAATAAAATATAATAACAAATTATCATATATAAAATTATTTTGTAATATTTTGAAAATGTAACAATATAATAATAAATTATCATATTGTAAGTTATTATTGGTAAATATTTGAAGATATTTCGGTATTAAAAATTCTTCCTAAATATAGTTATATCATTTCAATAAATATAAAACACAGTATATTTTCTGAAGAAATAAAATTAGATATAGGGAAAGAAAATAGGTGGTGTAACGAAACAACACTTCTGTTCAGGCAGACATCTCGTAGTTGAGAACAGTCAGCGTAAAAAGTTATACAAACAAATCCAATCTAGTTCTACTTGAATCCGACCCATATTACCCGACCCAGTTTCCTTTTCCCTCCCTGTTTTTTTCTCGGAAAAGAGCGAGCAAGAAAATTTTTACAATCAAACTCGAATTGCAGTTAAAACCCCAACAGACACACTCATTTTATTCGATTTTCTTTAATTTTCAGCAATCAATTACTTGTGATACTGTATGTTTGAATCCCGCGCGATTCCTTTGTTATCTGTCTAATGCTTCTCTCTCGCGCCCTAATTATCGAATCTCTGTATCGTCGGTGAATTGGATTCCCATGGCGGAGGAGAAGAGGGCGTCGTCGTCGTTCGTGAAGAAAGGTGACCGGCAAATGTTCACGGTGGAGCTCCGGCCTGGCGAGACGACCATAGTTTCGTGGAAGAAGCTGATGAAGGACTCTAGCAAGCCTAACGGATCCAATTCGGCACCGCAACAAGTCGCAATCGCTCCGGTGAGACTTTTCTTCCATCTCGCTCTGTTTCTCTCTCGATGTTGTTTCTGACAGCACTGTCAATTCGCTGCTACGTGTGAAGTATTTTCAGCTTTTGCTGTTAGTGTTTTGCTTCGATTCTTTGCATTTTGGTGCGGTGTTGTTTTTGGATCGAATTTCGGGTTTGAAAGGGTTTTTTTGTGCCAAGCTAGAGTTATTGTTTTTCGAAACTATAATTCCTAGTCGACTTTAAGTTCATTATTTTGAATGGTGCTGTATTTGTCATTTTACCCTAATGTATGGTCCTATTTCGGTGTTTACTGGGCACGATGTAGCTAATACGTGTTGAGTAGATGTAAAGTGGCATGGTTAATTTAAGCTTTTAAAGAAAAGAAGTGTATTCCGAGTACTAAAATGTGAACCAGGAATGTAAGAGCAATTGTTCTGTAACTTGATTCTTTTGATGTTTGTGAGGTAAACCAGTTTCGTAGATTTGGTGCTGAAATTTATTTCATTAGTTTAAGGCAATAATATTGCTTCATACTTTAATAATTATTATTTGCATAAGTTCTCCCCCTATTTAACAAACATCTGTTCTATCATACTTCAGGGTTCTTCTGTGCATAACGATGAGCATTTTATGAGATTAGTTTTACTAAGATCTAGTTTTAATATTTTAGAATAACGTAAGATGTATTGGTTAGTGGATATGTACCTGCAGTTGTAGATATGCTCTACTTCACTAGTGTCTGGCATACGAGCTTTTCTGGTTCCAAGTTCTCTTATTTTGAATTTATTTTCTTAATCCTTCATTAGGTTGTTTTGTAACTGATAGGCTTTTGATACCAAATTCTCATTCCGTGCTTCCGTGCATCATCCCCTTCCCACAAAATTATTTTCCAGGCTCTTTTGTATTTTATATCATTGTAAAATCCAGCTTATTGTCATTTTGAAATTATGCATTGTTTTATGCTGAACTATTCTCAGAAGTCTCTGCCCATGTTTTTAGGGTGAACCTGTTGATGTTGAAGAAAATGATCCCTCTCAGCCAAACCGTTTCAGTGCTGTAATAGAGAAGATTGAACGCCTTTACATGGTATTTTTTTTGTTTCTTACTAGGATTTTTACTTTATGCTCTTCATCAGCAGCATGAATTTGTTTTTTGAACCTTTGGTTAATATTGTAAATGTGTGTTTAAGTATTAATTTATAGCTTCTTATTGGGAATAAATGGGATTCCCAATTGTTTCAGGGCAAGGATAGTAGCGATGATGAGGATCTGCTTGATGTTCCTGATGATGATCAATATGATACTGAAGACTCTTTTATAGATGATGCTGAACTGGTAGGTACTTCACATATTTATTCGGTTCATTTATGACCCTCTTGACCTTTTATTGCCGAGACAGGAGTAATACTGTTTTTTGTGATGGACTTTTTGTTTTCAGATTTTTTATGTTCCTTAATTGTTCCTTATGCAGGATGAATATTTTGAGGTTGATAATTCTGCAATCAAACATGATGGGTTCTTTGTAAATAGGGGGAAACTAGAACGCATGTAAGTTTTGTGGTTTTTGAATATAGCATTTTGTTCTTTTCAATCCACACAAGGTTAAAACAACTCATAGAAGGGTTACTATCAACTTGCTTTTTTTTGTTTGTTGATCCCTTTTCAATGCTGAGGTCGGTCTGTTGTTATCATTGTATTGTATTTGCTTTCAAATAACCTCGTCTTTTAGCTGATTGTATTTATTCATCAGTTATAACTTTTTTGGTTTTTTAGACATTTATGAACATGCTTATCTTTATTAGTTAATCTTGTCATATAGGTTTTTTCTGTGTTCCTAACAAGATTGACATGAATTTGTCTTATTGGCAAACTATTTTTCTTTTCAACTGAGAAAAATTTGTAGCAATTTATTGAATATATTTAGTTAAAAATGGGAGCAAATAGGGCCTATCAACCAATCAGAAATTCTCCTTACTGATTGTTGTCTCTTTCTATATTACAAGAAATGAACCTGCTGCACTACCTAACCAGCAACCAAAGAAAAGGCGCAGAAAAGATATAATGAAGAATGGTGAAAACAATGATGGTCATGGATCAAATAAAAATGCAAAAGTTGGCAGGCCAGCATCTGGCAAAACAGCTTCACTGCATGCAAAAAATATGTTAAATATATCTGAGAATTTGGTTGCACCTGATGAACATTATGAAGACTTGAAACTTTCAAATCAGTCAGATGTCTCTGGAATTATTTCGAAAAAGAAAACTGTTGATACTAAACCGACATTGGACCCTTCCATCTCTTTGAAAACATCAAATGATGATGTTACTGGTGTAACAGATGCAAAAGATGCTGACAAGCAAAGGATAGGAGTTTTTCAATCTAAGAACATTAGTGATAAATGTAAAGATGGAAGTGGATCATTTGATGCATCTCATCAGAAGTACAATGAGAAAAGTGCTTATGCACATTCCAAATCCCAACCTGGAAGACCCCCAAATAGTATTGATGATTTGGAAAATATTATTAGGACAAAAGAAAAAAGTGGTATGTGTGAACTGCCAGATCTAAACCTGTCTGAGGCGAAGTCTGCTACCCAAGCAACAGTAAGTTTTATTTTGTTTGCTTTTCTGTGCTCCCCTTTTCAACTTTGATTTGATAAATACTTGAATAAAACAGTGACACCAACAAAAGAGGTCCTCTGCACTGTATTGCTTTCATCAATTCATTTTTTCTACTAGACAGAAGGGTTACCCCCCTTGAAGTTCCAAGTGGGCTCATGTTACTTTCAACTATTGCTTTCAAAAGAACATTCTCTCAATAGAACCACTTTCTGTTGCAACTAAGGGAGCAAGTTCTCTGAAACTGGGGAATTACACTGCCTGTGTTTGAGATACCAACGAAAATGGATTATTTCAATATTCAATGTTTATACTCATTTGTTGTTATTAATTATATCAAATTAGTTGTGTTTGATCATGTTAGGTGGAAAGTGATTTTAAGATAATCTATTTTGATTGCATTGCATAGAAGAATCGGTTTTCACAGTAAATTTACAAAAATGGTGTATGAAGTTTTTTGTGGTAGTTGGTTTTGTATTTAAAATAATAAATTGTTGGGAAAAATGAAAGTTAAGCAAAAGAGGAGCTGATAGTGTTCAATCACATGCCTCAAAACCTTTTACTGTATAAAAAATCCTTTTCATTTTTGCATCCCTTTGATATTTACCAACATGCTAGTTTTTTTTAGAACAGCTTTTATTCTTGAAAAAAAACTTTTTTCTTCCAAAAATATTCCAGTCCAATCCATGCTATGTGTCAGATGAAAAGAGAGATAAACACCCCAATGGTGAGCCAAATAATAGGGCAATAGAATAAGCCATGCTGATCCCTTTCCTTTGCATGAAGATGCTGGTAGATGTTAAGCAGTACCAGGAATTAGTTCTGTACTATTACTGCTTCTACCCAGGCCTTTGATTATTTCTCTTGGTTGTCATGAAACATGATTTTCATTTGAAATGACAGTTACCTTATTTAAAGGATGTTACCATACAGGGATGGGGTGTTATATTTAAAAGCAATTGAAATAACAAAGTAAACTATCCTTTTGACCAGAACGTTTGAACTATAGAGATAATGATGGTTGTGCATATGAATATCTATGGATGAAACTGTATATTTTCTGTTAGTTTCTCTCTTGATCTTGAACTTATTTGAATGTTGTGCAGAAATCTGAAAACATGCAGAAGAAAGAGGGTTCTAGTGTTAGGCCAAAAACTTCAATGCTTGAAAAGGCTCTTCGTGAGTTGGAAAAAATGGTTGCAGAATGTAAGATTGGAAATTATGTTCACAATTAGCATGGATAAGAATTGTGAAATGTTTCCTTCTGATGCTAAGTTTTACTTTTCTTTTTCCTTTGCTCCTTTGAAACAATGTTACAGCCAGGCCACCAGCAGTGGACAACCAGGATGCTGTCAAAAGGAGGTTGCCTAGAGAAATAAAGCTAAAGCTTGCTAAAGTTGCTAGACTGGCGGTACGGGAAAATGATACTTTCTTGGTTTTATGCTTCTGGAGATTTATACTATTTTATACTGTTTACTTAAGGACGTTGAACATTGAAATATTAATTATATGTTTTTGTTGCATCAGGCAACCCATGGGAAAGTATCAAAAGAGTTAATTAACCGTCTTATGAGTATTCTTGGCCATCTGATTCAGCTAAGAACATTAAAGGTATTGCATACTGTTAAATATAAACATTCAACAATTTAATGTTAGTTCTTTCAGTTTCCAACTTTAGTTCTCCCCTCTGCTTCTTTTAGCTGACATATATAGTTGAAATCCAAGAGCTGTGTTTGAGTATGCTTGTTTCTCAAGTTCCCTGTCTACACTTTCTGTGTTTTGTACATTTTTTAGTTAATTTAATTATTAGAATATCATTTAAGACTAATAAAAGATGGTTTGTGGGCATTCTTGACTTAACCATTTGCATGTTTAGTTAGGATTGTCCATTGAGAGACTTATTAACTTTGGTGATTTTCTTAGAAAAATCCTTCCATTTTCCTTTCCCGTTTTTGCTTCTGTTTGAGTGCTTTAATGTGATGTGACTATAAAGCTATGGCTACATCATCTATTAATGTCAAAACCGTGCTGCTCATTTTTTACTTTAGGAAGTCGTCTATTTTATCCTTGCTATAATTCTATTCTTTACTACATGTCTATTTTGCCGTTAATACTAGGATTATGTATTTAAAACAATCCTGTAATTACATGGATTTGTTCCCTTAGAATTAGCTCTTCAGGCTAATGTATTTATATGTTCAATGGCCTCATTATTTAAACATAGAAGAAATATATTATATTATTCTTTCTACATTTGAAATGGTATCAAAGCTATTCTGAGCTTATCCTAAGTCAAGATCTTTGGGGCTATTATGTCACTGTTATGAGACTCCTATCAGACCATGGGTATCCTACTAACAACCCTTACTTACACTGCCATTCATCATAGTGGGACATACCTGCATTGAAATAGGGAAGACAACCTACAAACTAACTAGTAGTCCAATTGATTTAAACATAAGGTTGAGAAGTACAGTGGAGGATATTGCAGTGGACAAAGAAATGTATTAAAGACTTGTTGGTGGACTAATTTACTTACCTCATACTAGGCCAAACATTTCTTTTGCTGTGAATCTAGTAAGCCAATTTATGCACTAACCGAAGGAGGCTCATTTACAAGCTGCACTTAGAATTATTCATATTTAAAAGGGACTCTAGGAAGATGGATTTCTTTTAAACGAAAAAGAGTGGATGCAGATCATGCAGGGTCAGTTGTGAATGGGACATAAACTACTGAACGCTGCAGCTTCCTTGGTGGAAACCTAGTGACTTGGAGGAGCTAAATAAACAATGCCGTAGCCATATCAATTGTAGAAGCCTAATTTTGAGCAGTGACCCATGGAATATGTAAACTTCCATGGTTGAAGATTATATTGGAAAACTTAAAGATAAAGTGGAATGAACCTATGAGGTTATGTTATGAAAATAAATCTGCGATCAATACAGCTCACAACTAGGTGCAATATGATAAAACTAAATATATTGAGTTGCACATACATTTTATCAAAGAAAAGGAAGAAAATGGCTTGATTTGCACCCCATATGTATCCACTCAAAATCAACTTGCAGACATACTCACTAAAGGACTAAACTGTATTAACTTTAAAAGATTTATATCCAAGTTGGGAATGGAGAATACTTACTCACCAACTTGAGGGGAGTGTCAAAACCCTTCTACTCATTATGGATTTTAGGAGGTTTTTTTATTTTATCCTTGTTATAATTTTATTCTTTATCATAGTGCCTCTTGCCATTAATACTAGGATTATGTATTTGAAAACAATCCCATAATTACAGGAATTTGTTTCCTTAGAATTAACTCTATATTTCCTAAAATAACCAACAGGCTCATGTATTTATAGGTCTAATGGTCTCATTTTTGAAATATAGAAGAAATATATTATTCTTTCTAAATCTGAGACTTAAAAAGTGATAATACTTTGTCAACTTTTAATTCAATTAGAACTGTCTTCCCGAGTACTAAAAATTTCAACTCTAATTTATCTTGTTTTTTTTTTAATCTTAGTATCTTGATAATTTTCTTAACTGATATTTGTTGACTTCATTCAGTGTGGTTTAGGCATATTTAGGTTCTTGAAACTGCTTATCTTCTCATACAGTGTTTTTCTACTGCAGAGAAACTTAAAAATAATGATCAGTATGGGCCTGTCAGCAAAGCAGGAGGAGGATAATAGGTTTCAACAAATAAAGAAAGAAGTTATTGACATGATTAAGATGCTGCCCCCAACTTTTGAATCCAAGGTTTAGTGTAGTTTCACTTGCTTTTGCTTCCTTTATCATATATCGGTTAACTGGCTTACATGTGTTGTATTTTCACTCATGTTGAATTCTAATGAATTCACAATGTCTAAAATATGTAGCTTGAGATTCTTTAAATTGTTTATGTTAGAATAATTAGCTGAGTTGTGTATTAGTTGGTTGTGAGTTGTGTGTGAGGTGTATTCCATTGTTATAATCCTATAATAAAGGATGAAGAAGGGTGAATATAAGCTCTTCACTTATCTTATATAGATCCTCTCACTTAATCTCATTATGGTATCAGAGCTAGTTGTCTGAGTTTCTTCCAGCACTGTCTTTGCTATTGGCTGGCGACTGATGGTTGTCCTAAGAATTTTGTCTTCCAACACTTTTGCTCTCCTAATTTCAGTTATCTGCAATGTCTCTTTCACTGTTGTCCATTGTCCACTACCTCTGTCCATTGTTGTCCGCTGTCAGTTACGTTCGGCAACCACTGGATCTGGATCGCCACTCAAAGCGACGGCCAACCCCGCCGATGTCAAAGTCTAGTTCGTCGCGACGTGCCGCCACCAACGACATCTTTGAGCACTACAATCCAACGCGTGCTGCCCAAGCGCTGTCATCCTCCCATCCAAACGTCATTGTGCCACCTCTATAGCTGTCACCGTACCCCTCTCATTTCTGATGGGTGATGGGGAAAAATGGGATTCTCTATGTGCGTGTGTAGATGGTTAATTTGGAAGAAAATAACGAATGGCCATGGTGGAGGGAATCGTGATCTATGGTTCTTTGTTTGTAGGTTAATGGTGTTTCCTAAGTGGATGAAGGATAATGATGAATGGGAAATTGGTGGTTGAATGTGTCTTTGAGTGCTCCACGTGAGGGGTTAAAGGTCTGGAGATTATGGAATTGAAGAGTCATGATTTGTTGGTGAATGGAGGTGAAGATGGCAATCTAGTTCGCCCAATCTATTGCTCTCTGCCACTGTTGGTCGTTGCCCACTACTGATGGTAATATCCTTTGTCAAAGTCATCCTAGTTGAAGTTTCGTGCTTGTCGAGTGCTGTCCAATATTATTCTCCATGGTTGTTGTTAGTTGTTCGTCAACTTGTGTTCGCATTTTGGCTATCTGCTGACCAATGTCTGTTTGCTGCACAGTCTTGAAGACAAGTCATATATTTTAGGAGGAGTCTGTTTGGCTATGCTGGTTTGTGAGTCCAATTTGGTTTGTAGATATTCTCTTGATGGTCTAAAGCACGTGCCCATCTTGTTCTAAGTCGAAGTTCCCACATCTATTGTCTCATTTGGGAAAAGTTGATTTTGTTGTATTAAATGACTAACTTACGTATGTGTTGACCAAGTTCTTAAAGAGATTTCGGATTGAGTTTATTTATTCAAAACTTGGTACATACAATTTGTATGTTTCAGCATGAGAGGCAGTGTTATAATAATTAGCTGTGTGAGTTGTGTATTAGCTGTGTGAATTCTGTATTAGTTGTGTGTGAGGTGTATTCCATTGTTATAATCCTATAAATAAAGGATGAAGAAGAAGGGTTAATATAAGCTCTTCACTTATCTAATATAGATCCTCTCTGTTCTTAATCTCAACAGTTTTATCTGTCACCATCATGGTTATCAAACTCTCGAGTTAACTTTTAAACTCTTACGAGTTTACGTTCCCAAACATGGCTTCCGAGTTAACTCGGAAGTAAACTCTTTTTTTGCATAAACTCGGTAGAATTAACTGTGAAATCGATAGGATCATGTAGAATCGCGAGTTTGGAACCATTCTACAAGCTTGAAAGGGGAAAAAATTAAGAAAAACAAGGTCGTTTGGTCTTTTTTTATTATATATTTGATGAAATGCATCAAAATTAATGACGACAATTCAAGTATTTATGTTTTACAATATTTATTTTTATGAATTATATATCTATAAATTTTATTTATTTAAAGTTATATAATTTTATAGACTTATTTAAATTAAGATATTATTTATATAGTATTTTTCATCTGAAGTAAACTCGTTACGAGTTGGGTTTACGAGTCGAGTTTACTCGACTCTCACGAGTTTACGTAAACTCGCGAGTTTGATAACCTTGGTCACCATCATGTGATGTGTTCTTTGGTGTGTTTAGCATGTTCATCGTTGTAGGCTTTGTGGTTCATCATTATTGTTTATGTCCCCTCATCACAATTCGTATTATTTATCCTGTTATCCTTTCTCTGGTTGCTTTTCCTATGGATCATTGGAAAGGGATTTAATCGGTTTTAGTTATGTTACCCAAATTTGTGTTTTCTTTCTGCATCCTTTTATGTTTGCACTTATATTGACATGCACTCATATGTTTGCTCAACTGATATTTTGATAATTTAATTTTGAACACATGGTGTTTTTGGGCACTTCAGCAGCAGCTGAAAGGTGAAGCATCTGGTGATTTTCAAGAATTTGGTCCTGATGGAAAAACAAATACAAAAAGAAAGTTTGCCATGGATGCTGCATTGGAGGACAAGATCTGTGATCTCTACGATATTTTTGTCGATGTATAGATTTCATCTATAGATATTTATCTTGACATTCTTGGTTGTGATAAAGCTTTCTTATTGAACCTTGCTTGTGATTGCTGTAGGGATTGGATGAAAACGCAGGTCCACAGATCAGAAAGTTGTATGCTGAGGTGGTTCAAATTTTCTAAACCTTCCTCTCAATACTGGTTTTTCAAAGCTACTGGGGTGTTTGCATTGTATTTTTTATGCTGAGGATCAAAAAGTCAAATCAACTTGGTTTTTATGTTTGTACATGATTAAAATGTTTGCAATTTTATCTTGAGAATTTATTAGTATTATGAAATAAACATTCAGGGAGCTTTTTTTGACTAGCACATTTTTTTCCCAACAAACAACTCTCGTCTTTCAGTGGCATTTGTTCCACTTAATAGTTAATACGTGTTTAATTTTTGCCGTGACTTGTGTGAAGTTAATCTGTTTGCTTTCTATGAACAAATATATATTTTCTTAACTTTTAATTTTCTTGTCTCCAGCTTGCAGAACTATGGCCCAGTGGTCACATGGACAACCATGGGATCAAACGTGGAATTTGCAGGGCAAAAGAGAGGCGCAGAGCACTGTACAACAAGCATAAGGTATGGCTTTTGCAGTTAATAATGATTTTTGTATTAGGGGAGCATTATTCAAACCTCACTTTTTCTCAATAGAAGATTGTCTGTGCTCTAGGCTGTAAAATCCTATATGATAGAGATATGCTACAAAGGAACTTCGGAGGAAATTATTAAAAGTGATCTCAGTGAATAGTATCCTTGAGAATTTGGTTTTTAATCCTTGCTACTGGTGTTACCTAGGAGGATAAAGCTATTGCTCTTGTTGTATTGGAAGTTTTAAAATGATTACCCATAGAAATTAGTAATGAACATCATATAGGCAGTGGAAACTTCCTTCACCAGTTTCATTTCATGGTATTCTATTTCAATTACATCTATCTTCTCTACTGGAAGGACATATCGTTTTTCAAACTATAAAGTTGATGTTAATTCAGACAACTGAGACTGTTTAGGCTTACAAAACTAGGTAGCTCCAAGGATCATGTTTCTTTTTTCTCACGATGCCTCCAAAGTTTTGATTTCCTTTAGTTTCTCTACATTGTTCATACTGTATACTTTCTCTTAGAGAGTAAATTTACACATGATTCAATCCTACAAAATCAGTTTGTGGGTACCCATTTATATACTGAGGATTAGATATCTCGATCATGAAATTACATTTAGGTGGTCCAATAGTGATGACATGATAGATCCAACAAAACTTGCTCGGATAGGTTTTGATATCATCTTTGAAAGTGAATTTAAATCTAATTCAAACTTATAAAATTGATTTTGAACGTGAAGTTTGTATTTACTTATATATAAACTATAGTTTTGGTCATATTTCTAGCTAGCGTAGGATCTAAAACTTTTCACAAACATAACATGAAAAAGGAGGACATTGTCATGGTATCTTTAGTGGTTTTTAGGTTTTGAAAATTCATTTTCTTCATTTGATAGGGAGAATAATTGATTGAACCTTATTAAAAAAATGAAAGAATAACATTTGATTTTTTTTATGCCCAGATGATCATCGGGATTTCATATTGATTTTGATCTCACGGGTTTGCTTGGTTGCTGTCAGGACCAGGAAAAAATTAAGAGGAAAAAGTTGCTGGCACCTAAGCAAGAGGAGAACGTTCGATTTGATGCCAATTCAATTACTTCACAACAGAACCTGCGAGAGAGATCAGCTCCTGAGTCCAGCAGTCATGGTTTTACTTCAGGGAGCAAGCAAGTTTCTAATGCAAGCCCAACTGGACGGGTACCCAGTCCAATAAATGGTCTAAAACAAGAAAAAGCAAAGGGAAATTCAAGCAGTTCCCTGGATGATGTCAGGGTTGCAGAAGGTGTGCTAACAAAGAAGGTAAAGAGAAAACCAGAACTTGAGTTAGAAGCACATTTAGTTGCTGAGAAGGTGGCTTCCTTGCAGGGAGAAGAAAGACCTAGGTCCTTAAAGCAGCAGTCCTCAGGGCCACTTGCCAACAAATCAAATCTTCAGCCAACATCTGTTCCTGATCTTCAACATTCAAGCTAACGTGATATCATGTAGGTTTAGAGGTTTACCAAGCCCAATGTCCCTTTATTTTTTTTTTCTTTTCAATTTCCTTCTTATCCCCTTCTCTATCAAATAGTTCCCTTCCCTATCATTTTTGTAATTATATATCCTTGCAATGAATGTTCTTCCAAATATAGATAGATTTATTGTTGTTAGTGATATTGGCCAAGCTTCTTATTTGGCTCTTACGCTTCTCTAAGGCAATTGTTCTTCTCTACTAATGCAATTTTCGGAAGTTAACCATGCATAACATGAATTCATAAACGTATTGAGTAG
This sequence comes from Vigna radiata var. radiata, assembly GCF_000741045.1. Lineage (NCBI taxonomy): Eukaryota > Viridiplantae > Streptophyta > Magnoliopsida > Fabales > Fabaceae > Vigna > Vigna radiata. The sequence continues at coordinate 12,762,721 of NC_028355.1, forward strand.
AGAAAGTTACATTAGCCTACTTCTAAACCAAATATTATTTGAGGAAACTTTTATGCTTTCGCAACGAGCCCTCGTTAACCCAATTTTAGTGTACTGGATGAATAAAAGTACATTTTATTTTATTGACATAAAAAATTCGAAATGCTAATTTATTTTACATTTTATTTTATAGAAAATTTTCATTATCAAATTAAAATGGTTGCATAAATAATGTGTAAATTGAAGGGCTATTGGGTTAGAAATTTGTAAGATTTTTTCTTTTTCATCAGCTTCTCAGGTGTGAATTTTTTTATCACAACTGAATTTAGAGTTGTGGACGCGGTTTATGAATACAGTTATTTTAGATCTTGATTTTATTCTGAATATGTTTTGATTTTAATATATTACATTTTATTAAAAAGTTAAAAGAATAATGTTATTGTATGAAGTAGAAATAATAAATTTGTTTGGATTGAAACAAGGGTAGAAATAAAAGTAAAGAAAAATGGTGGAAAGAAAAATTGTTTAAATTAATATGGATGATATGAGTAGGTTTGTTTGTAGAGAAAAAAATTTATGAAATGCAACTTATATTCGTCCGTCAGTCATATATTGAATGGTTAATTCACATTTAAATTTGTGAGCTAGCTACATAAGGAGTGAACTGATCGGTTACTAGGACAATTAACTTTAAGATAAAGTGTAATTATCTAGAATTAGATTGTAATTAGGCTATTATTAGTCAAAGAACACTAGTAGACGATGTTGTCGCCAAAAGCGGGGGTATAGTGGTAGAGATGACAAAATTTATTTTCTTAAAAAAACTTTAGACTCTAGATCTTATGTTGAATATAGTAAAAATTATATATGTGATTAATCTCCTTTGTATTAAATATACACATATGACACTGTATTTATAATAAAAAAAATATGGGTTAAGCCCAAAATACAAATAAAGAATAACAACAAACAAACTAAAGATAAAAGATAACGATAAGAAAAAAATAATATATCTAACATGCTCAATTTGAATGCAACATTCAATGCTTTTAGTGAGACATGTTTCTCACCATATCTTACTCTCCTTTAGACAAATTGAAAGATACCTTAGCATCTAAGTGGAGTTTGGTGCCAAAGATGCCTTTGATTAGAGGCCAAGAGACGTTGTTATCCTTGCAACTCTTCTTGTGAGAGGAAGAAGACTTATCACCTTGACAATGAGACTTCCTCTTTCCTATTTATGCTTCACAACCTTTTTTGTAGATCGGGATGAACGATTATCATTGGTGTAGGCTCAAGGGCAAGATTTGTCCAGGCTGGTGGAGGTTGCTTAGGTTGACATTTAAAGGCAGGACAATCGGTGACCTGCCATGTGTCCCCTTACTGGTAGCTAGGTGGCTGCGTTTTTGAGCATCAGAAGCAAAGCGACCCATAAGCTGAGTGCTTGAAGAATTGACACCAATAACACCACCACCACTAACTGCTTGCCGAATGGTTATTCTCTTGAAAAGATCCTTCAATTTTGGATTGCGAGAAATCATGATTTTAAAAAATTAAGAGAAATCTAATATGTTAACATTGAGCAATCGTCAAACATTACTAAACACCTCAATGCAGATGTTAGCCGATCCACGACACATGACGAGCTGTTAGGAAGGAAGGTGACGAGGGAGCTCGTTAATTAGTTTCACTACTTCGAATTCATTCGTTGTCGTCAACTTCTGCCATGAAGTTATTTTTCTTGGACTCTTTTTCTAGTATAAAGGAAACTTGGCCCGATGCACTTAAAAAAAAAATGTTAGGCCGACCTGTCTCCATTATTCCCACCTTGAAGTACTTGATCTTAAATCCCTTAAAGGAGGTACTGAACAGGGAAAATAACCACCTCCCTTGTTTATATATTAGGGAGACCCATCTTTTTTTGGTGTTGGAGCGAGTGCGAAAATAATGTAGAAATATGGGGGGAGTGAGAGTGAGGTCTATGGCCGAGTAGAGTACCTCAAACACTTGTATCAAGCCCAACTGTTCTACTTAATTAGGTAGGCACCACATTGAGCTTCTGCAGTACACCCATTTGAAATTCATTGAAGAGCAAACAAACAACTAAGTCGTTAAAAGAGACGATTATACATGAAGAAGTTTGTAGGACAACTTCATTTCCCATGACATACCCGCTCATTCTCCTTGCACACGATCAACTTGAACATCTAGGCACTCTCTGTAAAGTTTGTTCGGCCCATCACCTCAACTAGTGTCCCATACGAAAGCATGTCACATATTCCTCAACTTCACGAGATGCCTAGTCATAACTTGGAATGACTAGGAGAGATTGATATTGGCAACATTGATTTCCAACTCAACGATGACCTCAACCTCATCAATAGGTACAACCTTGTTGGTATCTATACTAGACACACTGTTGACCGTTAGGTCAAGCCATATCCAATGGCTCATATCGTTCAGTTCTTTGAAATCTAATAGGCATGAGATTCGAAGCACCACATGCTCTCCCCTCAATGGTCATATTTTTGAATAGTTCAAAAAGCATCCAACAGGGAGGCTGAATGATTTGGAAGTTGCCCAAGTGGACGACCAAAGATCGTATCCCCCACTAAAACGACATAAACAACTAGCACTATTCATCCAAATACAAACCCCTTCTCTAGTAATTTCATGCTCGGGCTTGAGAAACTTGTATATCATATGACTATTTGGTTAGCCATAGATCGGGCAGTCAATCCCCATTCAGATCCATGAGCGAGCCACCATACGAACCGAATGGTCAAGGAAGTGAACCAAACAATCATTGGTTAGGACAATTAGTCCTAAAGCTAACCAACTTAGGGGTAAATTGTAATTACCGACAATTAGGCTATAATTAGGTTTGAGGTAAAGAGATATACATTTATTACATTATTGATATTTGATGTGCTAATCATTAAGTTGACTTTGACACCAAAGTATCTTATATAAGTATATTTTAAACAGTTTCGGACAAACAATTATGAAAAGAATAGAATTTTGAGACAATTTTTGGACTCTAAACAACTCATATAGTATTAAATCGTTGATCTCGTCCCAAAACTTCAAGTAAGAAAAATTAACTTAAATTACTCCGTTTTATTTCATGAAACTGTCAGAAAAGAATTTTCATATGTTTAATATTTACGTTGATGCTTTAAAATTGTGAATAAAGTTATGAAAGTGGATTGACAGAGATGTTAGGTTGTTGGAAATTGAAACTTTAACGTATTTATGGTTTGATGTTGATGCTTGTGATGGATAAATGTATTGAATTTGTAATTGTTACCAATTGTAATAATCTCGTCATATGAAAACTAGTTCTTAATTGTCTTTTAAGTTTTAAGAGTTGGAACCAAATGAATCGAAATATGGTTTATTTTGAATAGAATTGATAAAAAAAAGAAATGGTTTTAGATGATAACAATGAGTTCTGATCAATTTGAAAATTTGTGAGGATTAGTGCTCAAATGCTAAAAGGTTTACTCAATCTACAATGTAATGATTTATCATTTGATCATTTTAGTGAGTAACCAAATCAATTATCTTTCTAATAAGAATGTCACTCAAGTGATGATAGCTCCTTAAGTAATATTTCATTGTGCAAAATTTAATTTCACTTGTTTTAATATCTTTTAAATGTATGACTCCTATTTGATTGGATTTTAATAATGTTATAAATGCATATTATGAAATGTTTTAAATTATATTTCATGAAAATAGTTGATGTGATTTTGTGTAAGATAAATACCAAGACTATAATTTGACCCATTTTGAGTATTATAAAATTGAATAATGAAACTATTATGAGAATAAGATATGTTGTGTGCACTACATCCGAAACAAGTCCTATTTGCTAACAACATTGCTAACATGCAATATGTGATGACGAATAGTAACCATATTTTCAAGAAAATAATTAGAAAGAAAATACTAATAAAATTTTGATTAAAAATTAAAAGATAAAAGAAAAATATAGAAAAAAAAAGTAAACTCAGAAAGAAAAAAACAAGTGACATTAATTTCATGTTTTATAGAAAGGCAATGTCCATCAAAATCAAAGAAAAGGACATCCAAACCCAAATATTCTCATTCTCAAAGTGCTTCTGCGGTTGTTTCTGTTATTGAATTCCCATGATGGCTCGCACTGTCTGCACGTGCCACATGGTGTTCTCCGCCGACCGGATTACTCCGACCGTCGTGTCTGTGTTCTCTGGCATTGACAACATCAGACTGTTGCCTTTCCGCTTCCAACTTCGAAGGAACACACACCTCCTCACTGCTCAACTTTCCAATTCTTTCTCCAATTTCGGATTTCATTCTCACTCTCAGGTTTCTTTCACTTACTCCTCATTTCATCTTTCCACTTGTTCACAAAGTTTAAGTGTTAAATTAAACCCCCATGTGCACAAAACATAAATATTTGACTACCCAATTGTGTTCTGTGAATTAATCGTCGTTTTCATATTAAGGGTTTATACTCATGCATGAATTCCCCGTTGTAAACTTTTGTTGCCATGTAGTGATATTACTTTGTTTCAAATTTTTAAATGTTTTTGTTTGCATTTTGCAGTGTTTGAATTCCGTTCAATCGCATGTTCCATCACGGTTGCCTTGGATGGGTCCATTTCCGGGTGATATTGCTGAAGTGGAGGCATATTGTAGGATATTTAGGAATTCTGAAAGCCTTCATTCTGCTTTAGTGGATGCCTTGTGTAACCCGATCACTGTCGAATGTAGTGTTTCCTATGAAGTTCCGTCTGACGAGAAACGGCTTCTAGAGGATAAAATAGTATCTGTCCTTGGATGCATTGTGGCCCTTGTGAATAGTGGGAGGCGGGATCTTCTTTCTGGAAGATCATCGATTGTGACTCCCTTTCGTGCTGCAGAGGTTGGTGCGATGGAGGATACACTTCCTCCACTTGCCCTTTTCAGGAGTGAGATGAAGAGGTGTTGTGAGAGCTTACATGTTGCTCTTGAGAACTATTTAGTTCCTGGTGATGATCGGAACTTGGATGTGTGGAGGAAACTTCAGAGACTGAAGAATCTGTGCTATGATTCTGGCTTTCCTCGTGGGGAGGATTGTCCATGTCCTTCGCTGCTTGCGAATTGGAGTCCTGTGTGTTTATACACTCCCATAGAGGACATGGAATCCAAAGAATCTGAAGCAGCTTTTTGGACAGGTGGGCAGGTAACGGAAGAAGGTCTAAAGTGGTTACTTAATAAAGGATATAAGACCATCATAGATCTCAGAGAAGAAGATGTAAAAGATAGCTTCTATCAAGCAGCTGTGTATGATGCTATTTCATCTGGAAGTATTGAGTTGGTCAGGATCCCTGTTAAAGATGGGACTGCACCTACGATGGAACAGGTTGAGAGGTTTGCATCTTATGTTTCAAATTGCAGTAAAAGACCAATTTATCTTCATAGCAAGGAAGGAATTCGGAGAACATCTGCCATGGTCTCTAGATGGAAGCAGTACATTACACGTACTACATCAGAGTTTGTTTCTAATCAAGCAGTTATTTCCAATGTCGTGTTATCAGATTCCACAAATGGATCTGGAAAAATGGAGGACTCAATGATTGCCGAGGGGTCCTTCCAGGAAAAGGATACCAATTTGCTGCGCGAGGGTGCAACACATGGTTCTGCTGCCTCATTTGACTCATGTAACTCTTTAAAGACGAATAATGAAAAAACAAAAAGCAATGGGGGCATAAGTCAACTTACTGCTGATAGTACGGCCTCATCACAAGTCACTGGTGCTTCTGGGGAAGGATCTTTTCCTAGTTTCTCAAGTAAAATTAACCCTTTAGAAGCTCAAATTCCTCCTTTTGATATTTTTTCCAAAAGGGATATGTCCACATTTTTGGGAAGTAGGAAGATGTCAAAACCCTCTTATTTCAGTTATCAGGTTAAAAGAGTGGAATGTCTGCCAGAGTCAAGGAGCTTTGAACCTAAAATTGTGGGCCGAGCGAAAAGTTCCAATGGGTCAGCGAGTATGAGTAATTCCCATTCTGCTTGGACAACAATTAATGGGTATAGTGAGGGGGAAATGAATTACAGGGCTGATGCCAATATCTCTACTACTGTGAACAGTGATATTGATAATGTAAATACTAACTCCCAAAGGACGGGAGATGATAAAGATAAGGCTAGGTTAGCCTTACGAGATGAAGACTTGGGGCTTATTGAAGGAGACATGTGTGCATCATCAACTGGGGTGGTAAGGGTGCAGTCGAGGAAGAAAGCAGAGATGTTCTTAGTACGAACGGATGGATATTCTTGTACAAGAGAGAGGGTGAGTGAATCCTCTTTGGCCTTTACTCATCCCAGCACCCAACAACAGATGCTATTATGGAAATCTACGCCAAAGACTGTTTTAGTGTTGAAAAAGCTAGGAGATCATCTCATGGAAGAAGCTAGAGAGGTAGTACTTTCCTTTTCTTTCCACCTCTAAGAATCATTCCAGCCATTAAAAATAGTTTTTGTTTTGCTTCCAATGGCCCAGATAGTTCTAACAATGAAGTTTAGGTTTGAATTTGTGTTTTGGTCACATAGGGACAAGTCCTTTAGTTGGGAGGGGAGAGGCATTTAGAGGTGGGCTCAACTTAGTTGCTATGTCCCTATGAAGGAAGGAGCTTAGTGACAAAAATTTATTTGACAATGATTTAGCATCATATTTGTCAAGCATTGACGTTCCTTTCATATGTAATCCTTAATTATATCTTTGCTCAACCTTGTGTATTCATTTATCCACTAGTTTGAAGAATCATAAGTATGTGGAGATTCATTTAGGCCCAAACTCCTTTATAAGGGCTTAATCAAGGTTATCAGACTCGAGAGTCTACATAGATTCATGGGAGCTATGTAGACTTAACTCGTACATTCGCTTATAAGTAGGCTCATGGGAGCTATGTAGACTCAACTTGGTGATTCGCTCATAAGCCCAATTGTAGACTCTTGAGAGTGTATGTTAGGGAGTGGAGAGTGTGTGAGAGGAGAAGGAAGAGTTAATAGCCTAACTGTTTTAGCAGTTAGGAAGAGCGGGAATTAAAGACTTGCATAAATAGAGTTTTATTCGGGGAGGAGTTTTTGAACATTAGTTGTATAGACAGGAACCTAGGTCCTATGGAGGGGGATTATGCTCCCAGATACTGATTGTACCATACATTTGTTGATGTGAATACAAATATTCATTCTTTTACAATTGATTTTCTTGCTATAAGTGTGTGAGTGGGTTGTCTAAGTTAGGTTTCAAACCCAGAAACCTAACAGTGTATCTCATAAAAAATAACACCATAATTAATCAAAAATAGTAAACAATAGTTGTAATCTGGGATAATATATGTAGAATGTTCCTAATTAGAGGAAATAGATACATAATATTTTATTTTGTTTTATTTTATTTTTCCCTAGGTTTCTAGTTTCCTTATTTCCCTTTTTAGGAGAACTAGATTATTACAAATAGAAGGTTTGAGAATGTATTTTTTATGATTTGAGAATAATAAATCTCATTTTCAACTTGGTGTCAGAGCTCCTGATCTTAGGGGCTAGATTCCGCTGCAAGAAGCACACCGCCGCCACTGTCCGACCACCGCTGCTGCCACTGTCGCCGGTCGGGGTCTTCGATAGGGCAGAAAGGTGCGCCCAACACCGGCGATCACAGAGCCGGAAGTCGCTCCTCGAACGGAGCTGCCACGCGCCGCCACGCGCCGCCACCCGCTGCCACTGTCGCCGGCGCGTGTAGCCCACGCGCCCACCTCCGACGAGACCCACTCGCTGCCGCCGCCGCCACAGATAGGGTCGCCGGAGCCCCCTGAGTCCGTTCCTAGGGTCGGTGACAACTAGTCTGGGCTGTATTTGAGCAGATCTGACTTTTACGTTTTGCTCCTCTTTTTCCGGTGAAACCCACTCGCCGTCGCCGCCACAAAAGGGTCACCGGAACCTCCTGATTCTGTTCCTTGGGTTGGTGACGACCCGTTTGGCCTTTATTTGAGTAGATCTGAGTTTGAAGTTTTTGCCCTTTTTTCTTGGATACGGGATGTCTGAAAAAAAGAGTATTCCTTTTGGGATACCCAATGACTTACCAAATATAGGAAGTACCTCGTGGTTGGATGGTCAGAATTACTTACAATGGAGTCAATTTATTTTAAGGATTCTCAAGAGTCGCTCCAAACTTGATCATATAGATGGAGGAGGACCAACACCAGATGACAAACATTTTTCAATGTGGGATAGAGAAGATTCTTTAACTATGACTTGGATATGGCAATCCATGACTCCAGAAGTAAGGAAAAATTATATGTTTCATTTTTCCGCAAAAGAAGTATGGGATGATTTACAGAGTACTTTTTCTTTAAAAAAGGATCTTGCTGCTACCTATGATATCAAGAATAGGATATTTAATACAAACAGGGCTCCCTTTCCGTAACAGAGTATTACGGGATCCTGAATGGTCTTTGGATGGAACTCGATCAGATCCAAACAATAAAGATGTGTAAAACAGATGCTGCCGCTCTTGCTGAATTCATGGAAGGAGAAAAAATCTTTAAATTTCTCCTGGGCCTTAATCATGAGTACGACCCAATCCGGGTTCACATTTTTGGAAGAGAAAAATTACCACCNNTGTCAGAAGTTTTTTTTATGGTAAGAGGAGAAGAAACTCAGAGATCTGTCATGCTTCATGGAGGGATCTCCAACACAGGCTCTGCCATGACAATTGGAAGGGAGTCCACAAGGGAACAAATGTTGGGGGAAAAACGTTTGAAAGAGGTACTCATGGGGACTGTTGTACATACTGTAAAAGATATGGACATACCAAGGAAATATGCTTCAAACTCCATGCAAAAAAGAATATTCTCGAGCGCATGGGAAACAACAAAGGGCCTACTAAAAAATGGGTAAATCATACTACCTCAGAACGGGAAGCCACAAATCAATCTAATTCGTCCCAGTCTAATCCACCACCACCACCACCACCAGATCTTGATATGCAAACTTATAAGGAGAAACTCGAGCGCTTGGAAGCAATGATTGAATCAATGAGTAAGCCCTCTGGATCATGTACTCTGTCCATAAAAGGTAAGATTTGTCTCAATACTGTTGGTCATGTGTCTCAAGGTATTTGGATCCTTGATTCGGGTGCAACTGATCATATGACACCTTTTAGTGGGAATTTCAATTCATATAGCAAGAGCAATAAAGAACTTATTGCAGTTGCAAATGGACAGGGTATACCTGTATGCGACTCTGGGAATATATTCTTGACTCATCTATTATATTGAAGGATGTTTTACATGTTCCTCAATTAGCTAATAGTCTTATTTCTGTGCAAAAATTCACAAAGGATTTAAACTGTTCAGTAATATTTTTTCCAACTTATTGTGTTTTTCAGGATCTTGCCACGGGGAAGACGATTTTAACTGCTAAGGAGAAAAGTGGGTTGTATTTGTTAGAGTTTGATGACCAAAGCAACACACAAATCATGAGTCAACAAGCTACATCCGAGACGTGGGCCAAATCACAAATATGGTTACATCATCAAAGGCTTGGGCATCCATCATTTAATCTTATCAAGTCCCTGTTTCCCCATTTGTTTACCAAGGAGTCTGTTGAGTCTTTTAATTGTGATATTTGTCAATTGTCAAAGCACCATCGTGTATCTTATCCTATTAGTAATAAAAAGAGTATTTCTCCATTTGATTTAATTCACTCTGATGTTTGGGGTCCTGTCATAGATTCTATTTCTGGAGCCAAATGGTTTGTTACCTTTATTGATGATTGTACTCGTGTCACGTGGACATACCTTATGAAAAATAAATTTGAAGTTTTTCAAATTTTTGTTAACTTTTTCCGTCTTGTCCAAACTCAATTTGGAAAAAATATAAAAAAAATTAGGTCTGATAATGGTACTGAATATGTAAATCATGAATT
>NC_028355.1:12772951-12805695 GCF_000741045.1 Vigna radiata var. radiata
ACAAATGTTATCATCCTCAAAGTCGTCGTGTCTTTATCACCATGGATGTCACCTTTCATGAAACCAAATCCTTTTATGTCAGTCCACCACTTCAGGGGGAGAAANCACTTGAAGTGGATGAACTCTCCTTCTTGTCATCACCATGTTTGTCTTTGCAGGATGCCCAAGACCTGAGCAATGAAGCTACCACAGTCCACAGTGAGCAAGAAGAGGAAGACAAATTTTTTGGCAAAAAATATGCAAGAGAACAACCCACTTCGACTCTAGAGCAAGAAGAATTGTCTGATCCGGAGGTGAGAATCCCTGAAGATATCAATGAGGAGGAGGTAAGTATTACTGAGGATTTACCCATTGCATTGAGAAAGGGAAGAAGATCATGTGCTAAATCTCCTATTTCTCAATATGTTTGCACTAACAATCTCTCTGATAAGCACAAAAGTTTTATTGCTGCCATTGATGCCACAAAAATACCTACCTCAATCCAGGAGGCCATGAAACTTGAACATTGGAATCAAGCTATGAAAGAAGAGATGAATGCATTAGAAAGAAATTCAANTTGGGAGATTGNTGATAAGCCAAGAGACAAGAAGGCAGTAGGGTGTAGATGGATATTCACAGTCAAACATAAGGTAGATGAGACAATAGAAAGATATAAAGCTAGATTGGTGGAAAAAGGATATACCCAGACATATGGGATTGATTATGAGGAGACATTTGCCCCAGTGGCAAAGATGAATACAGTTTGAGTTATTCTCGCTTTGGCTGCCCATTTTGGATGGGACTTACACCAGCTGGATGTGAAAAATGCCTTTCTTCATGGAGATCTAGATGAGGAAGTGTACATGGAGATTCCTCCAGGTTTTGAAGTGAAAAATGAAAGAAACAAGGTATGTCTCCTAAAGAAAGCATTGTATGGTCTTAAACAATCCCCCAAAGCATGGTTTGGAAGATTTACAAAAGCAATGGTTTCCTTGGGATACAGACAAAGCCAAGGAGATCATACTTTATTCATAAAACACTCTTCTGCAGGTAAACTCACTTTATTGCTTGTCTATGTAGATGATATGATTATTGCAGGAGATGATGAAACAGAAAAATTGGCATTAAAGGAAAAATTGGCAGCTCAATTTGAAATGAAAGACCTAGGAAAACTCAAAATATTTTCTTGGAATAGAGGTTGCCTACTCCAAGAACGGAATTTTCATATCCCAAAGGAAATATGTACTTGATCTCCTCAAAGAAACAGGAAAGTTGGGATGTAGAACCTCAATTGTTCCTATAGAACAGAATCACAGAATTGGAAGTGAAGAAAGTGCTCCTGTAGAGAAGGCCCGATATCAGAGATTGGTGGGAAAATTGATTTATCTATAACACAAGACCAGACATTGCTTATGCAGTTAGTGTAGTGAGCCAATTTATNCATGATCCAAGAGAGAGACATATGCAAGCAGTTGACAAAATTCTCCAATACTTGAAGTCAAGTCCAGGAAAGGGGCTATTATTCAAAAAGGAAGACACATTGAATATGAAGATATATACTGATGCTGACTATGCAGGTTCTATTACTGATAGAAAATCCACTTCTGGGTAACATGGAGAACCTGCATAATCAACAATAGTTTTTATGATTTGAGAATAATAATAAGTCTCATTTTCAACTATAGTTTTGAAATTCTAAAATTACCAAGTTTAACACACATGACTACTGTATAAGTTCAAACCACACCAAATAAATAAGTTCATATAATTGTAACACATACAGTCTTAAGGTCATGACAATTAAATAACTAACAGTGGAAAAATATCTTCAAATTTTTGGTCTCCGATCCTTTAATGGCGTAATCTCGTAGATATCCATCATCTTTATTGCCATCTAGCTCTTCCTCAAATGATAAGTGTGCATCATCAATATTGACTTTAAAAACTATATTATGAAGATCAAGTGCATTAAGGGTTGGACCATTTGAAATTTGTCCAGCTAAGTCAACAATTCTATCATCCCCTTCACCTTGAACTTGCTCAATCTCAACATTATCTCTCTCTTTCATTATCCATTCATTATTAGACTCAATATCATCAAGTGGGAGATCAACAATTTTTCTTATTTGTTTACTTTTCAGGTTCAAGTTATACATGATAGAAACCAAGTCATTTATCTCTTTCTAATGCAAATTGTTTCTTTTTTTTTGTATGAACCTATGAATAAATATGAATTTTTAAAAATTGAATAAATAAAGAAAATTTAAAACCACAAATAACATGATAAATGAGCGCTAATTATGCTCACACCTATAAAAATTGCTAGTCAAACTCAACTTGAATAACAAATCTCTTTGTTACGAAGTGGATTTTAAGCGTAATTCAACCCAACAAAACTTGCTTGTAAGGTGAGGTTTGCACCCACTTATATACTACAAATTAGTCTTATCTTTAGTTGATGTGGGACTTCCAACACATCCCCTCATGCTGAGGTATATATATCTCAAGTATAAGACTAGACATTAATGGGTGGTCCGATAGCGGCCCGATAGTGGGTGGAACGATATGCCCAACAACCAACAAATATCCCTAGGATAGGCTCTAATAATGGCTCTGATATCATGTCAAGAAATGGACTTTAAGCCTTACTCAACCCCACAAAACCGGCTTGTAATGTGAGGTTTGCACCCACTTATATATTATAAATTAACCTTATCTCTATTCGATGTGAGACTTTCAACACTCTTCAACTCTAGAGTTCCATCTCCAACCATCTCCCACCATTCTCTAGGAAACATAACTTTCGTGCAATCTTTTTGCATCTCCCATAGAAGAAGTCCTCTAGCATAATGAAGTCAACAAGTTGTAAATTAATTTTTTTTTCCTTTCTTCGACATCCTTGACCAATCTTCTCATGCATATATATACAACACCTCTTTCACCATAGGATCATTGTTTATGAAATGAGGTTCATTGTGCGAGTAGGGATTAAGGTAATATGTAGTTGCATACAAAGGCATATGAAGTTGATTATTCCACCTCATATCAATGATTTTCTAGACAAGTTCATAACTAGATAAATATTAAATTTTAAATAAGAAAAGGTTTATAAATTTTACCTTTTCTTAATATTATTAAAGTTAAATTTTAATCTTCTTCTTTTGTGCAACCCATCTTCTCATGTGAAATCCATTGCAAGTTTTATATCCTAATCCATTAATGAAAGGGCCATTGTAAGAGGGCCAACAACACAACTTTGAGGTAAGTGGTTGCATTCTTCCAAAATAGACTATCTAATAAAACATTCTTAGCTTTTCTCCCTTCAATTTTTGAAGTTCTAAACTTTCTTGTTTACCATTCTTCAAAGCTAAACCAGCTCATCAATGATGGTTTTAATTCATGAAGACATGCTAGAGTCAAATAACATTGATGCACCGAATTAACTTTGCATGCTGCCAACACTAACCCTAGCTAGTGGGTGGATGTGTAGGCTTTTGGGCGTTTGTAGCCTTGATCATTGTTTGGCTGCAGCGTTTGTAGGCACGTGGTTGGAGCAAGTTCGCTTATATTGTTGAAATGGGGTGCAAATTTGGAACCTTTGGTGTGGGGACTTGATGACAATGGGGAACAAGGTGTAGAGAAGACGTGAATGGCACCAAATATGTGACGTGAAGTGGTGGTGGCTAGAGAAGAAGCACAAAACGTAGGTGTGCTTTCTATTAGAGAATCACTGGCCCAACCTAATGTTCTTTACAATGTGGTTTCCAAAACGTGAATAACAACATTTCGTCTTGACTTTGTGCCCAATCACAGACTCAGTAACTCAAACTTTGTCTCATGAGTCTACCATTAGTGAACTGAGTCCACGAGTGAGCTGAGTCTACCACAAGTGAACTTAGTCAACCATGGGTAAACTAGTTTCCATGGTGTCTTAGTACATGCTTTCAGCCCAACATGTCTCTGTTTTCTCTTTAAAATGTTCCTTACATAGCAAAGGAATCAAAATTAGGAAATAAATCTTCTTGTGAATGTATGAACCGGGGATTGGGTAATGTTATTCTGAGCTACATATTGTACTTAATGTTTTTTATGGGAACTACATATTGGTTCTGAATTTCTTATAATTAGTTTGGTTAAATTCATTCTCAGTAGAGTTTCTGTATCTAATCTGCAGGTTGCTTCTTTTCTGTATCACCAAGAGAAAATGAATGTATTTGTGGAACCAGATGTGCATGATATATTTGCAAGCATTCCTGGGTTTGGATTTGTCCAGACCTTCTATAGTCAGGATACTGGGTACTGGAGTTTGTGAATTTATGTGTATCAACTCTACCTTTTCCCACTATGTAAAATTTGTGTTTCATTAAATTGTTGATTAATATATCTAATACCTGTGGTTCAGTGATCTACACGAGAAAGTGGACTTTGTAGCCTGTTTGGGGGGAGATGGTGTTATACTGCATGCTTCGAATCTGTTCAGAGGTGCTGTTCCCCCTGTTGTGTCATTTAACCTTGGTTCTCTTGGTTTCCTGACTTCCCATAATGTAAGCCTTTCAAGTCCATCATTTATTTCACCATAAAGAAATGTTGGTATCTTTTTGGCCATGTATTTGACTGCTATTCTTTTGTCTGCTTCTAGTTTGAAGACTACAAGCAGGACTTACAACAAATTATCCATGGTAATAGTGCACAAGATGGAGTGTACATCACTCTAAGAATGCGTCTTCGATGTGAAATTTTTCGAAAGGGTAAAGCTGCACCAGGGAAAGTATTTGATATTCTCAATGAGGTTGTTGTTGATCGGGGTTCTAATCCATACCTGTCAAAGATCGAATGTTATGAACATGGTAGACTTATAACCAAGGCATGTTTGATTATGTAATTGTAATTTGCACACCAAATTTCTGTCTTTTATATTTGGTGATGAGAGCTTTTAGTATCTTTAAACACCTTTAGGAAGCAGTGTCATTCATTCTATACGATCATTGTCATGTCTTTCAGGTACAAGCTGATGGAGTCATTGTGGCCACCCCTACTGGAAGCACTGCCTATTCTACAGCTGCTGGAGGTTCCATGGTAAGCTTGAGCTTGAGTTCTTTAGGAGCATGGTTTGAGCTGTATTTTTACGAAATTAAATAGAATTACTGTCTTACATCTTTCCCTTGGAAAGGTGTTTGGATGTTAAAATGTTCCATGTTGGCTAGGAATATGACCAATTTACTCCTTGTAAGACTTGGACAATCCTTCTCTGGATAAAGGGTTATTCTTTCTAATCCTGATAAACTGTGCTTACAAACATTGACTATTATTGGTTCAAGCAATTTTCCTAACCTACTCTTTCTACCCTCAGTAGACGGTGAACATTGCACTGACACTTCTTTTTCTTATTTTCAGTGCATTGCTCTGTAAGTGGCAGACTTGAAAAGAGGATATTGTGAATGATTTTTTTAGTCCAATTTCTAATCCCTATTTATTGGCTAAAGGAAATATGAAAACTGATCACTATTTATCGGCTAAACTTATAAAAGGAAATATGGAAACTAAACATATTAAGGGAAATATGGAGAAAATAGGAAAGATAAAATTTATCCTAATAATTACAAATATATTCTGAATATATACAAGGAGATTGTATCCTAAATTAGCATCTATTTACAACAGGCAGATTAAGAAATCCGATGAGAATCATTATTATGTTCTTAGAAAACTGGAACTCGTGATATTAATTAAGTTGTAATAAACAATCTTTTCTTACATTCTTCGGAATGTTGGTGATTGACATTTGACAAAGCTGAGCGAGTTGCAGATAACTGCACCAAGACACAGTCCCTTTCTCCTTCAAACCCACCTTTTGGGGTTGTCCTTGTTTTGTAAAATAAAGAACAATTTTAAGTATCGACCGCCATTCTTCCTTATGGAACTTTTCCCAAAAGAAGTTTCATGTAGTCTATACGTACATTATACTATCTTATAGAGAAAATGCTCTTGTTTTTATTATTCCTTGTGTATGTGGCTTCTATAATGTGGAAAGTAGAGTAGTGAACATAGCTAGAGAAAGGAACTCTGAAGATGCAATCATGTAACTATGAATTCATTCCATTTGTGGATGATGAGATAAGTCATTATCCAAAGAGTTTGTGTTCAGAGTTTTAGTTAGCATAGAAACCTCATAGAAGTAGTCTTGTATGGGTTCCTTTCCGTGAATATAAACTCTTAAATTCTATTTGTACACGAATCTTCTAGTGGCATGTTATCTACTCTGCAACAGTATGAAATCGGCTTGAATTAGTTACTGTTTTGATCGATAAATTTTTCTAATGAAAAAAAACAAACAAACTGCAGGTCCATCCAAATGTTCCGTGCATGTTGTTTACCCCAATCTGTCCACATTCGCTCTCATTTAGACCAGTCATACTTCCAGACTCTGCACAACTTGAATTGAAGGTGAAGTTAGTTACAAAGTTGTACGTTTAATTGCTTATGATGCATCTTTGCCAAAAAAGTGTTCCTCTTCAGATATGCTTAGTTATCTCAGGCATGTATTGAAAACAGCTACATGGTTAAGGTCACATGGTAATTACGATCAGTAAATTAGGGACAATTTATTTTATTTGATTTGGAATTGAGGGGTTAACTAATTAATTTAAGATTTTGTGATTATAATATGCGTGACACAAGTTTATTGCTCACAGATTCCACAGGACGCAAGAAGCAATGCCTGGGTTTCATTTGATGGAAAGAGAAGGCAGCAACTTTCAAGAGGAGATTCGGTACGAATATCTATGAGTCAGTATCCACTTCCAACAGTTAACAAGTTTGATCAAACAGGTGATTGGTTTCATAGCTTAATTCGCTGCCTAAATTGGAATGAAAGGCTTGATCAAAAGGCTCTATAAAGCATGTGAAAGTGAAGAGCGAAGATGCTATCTTCACATGTACAGATATACGTTAGGAATACACAACTTTGCTATAGAGTGCTAGTTATTGCATTATTTTAACATTGGCTTCCCATGAATACTATTGTGGCAAGATGATATGTATTGACATTTAAAGCTGTCAATTGATCTCAGAAGCATCTCATTGGTGTGTTTCGAAGTTCACCATTATTCACGTTATCCTTGGATGTTTTCTCTCTATTTCAACATGTAATTACGGGCAAACATAAATTCTGCCATATTATGTACATGTTTGTGTAACAATGGCATCCCTATCGGGAAGAAGAAAAATCCAGAGTTACAGTTTCTGTCATCTATCTGGATTTACACTAACTTTGTCAAAGTATTCTGCAATTTTCTTGTAAGGATTTTATGATTTACAAGTTTTTGATATTTTGATGACCTATGAAATATATATTTATCTACTTAACAAGCAAAAGGGTGTAAATTGAATCAATTATAAATTTTATTATGTTAAAGCTTCGCTAAAGAAAAGGAAAATGTATACTTCGATATTTCCAAAATTTAATAGTGATTGATTGCGTCGAGAAAAAAAAAAGAGAAAGATAACTGCTCCGTGGTTGTCTTTTTAAGAGTATGTTTTTTTGGAAAAAGAGAAAGATAACTGCTCCGTGGAGATGATGACGTTTATTATACTTCGTATTAGTGGATAATAACCGAAAGCAGAGCAATACAACAACAGTATATACAAAAGGAAAGAATAAAGAGAAATTTATGATGGACAACTTTATAGTAGAATTCATCTAATAGAACTATTGTACCATGCAAGCACAGATGGATACACACTAGTTCCCCCATGACATCAGGAGGAGGCAAAATCCTGAAAAAGGCAATACTAAATACCCATGGTGATTTTCGATTGTGCAGAAATTTATGTAGAGAATGACAACCAAATGGTATTCTTTGCTACTATCAAGCATATCTTATGGTATCAAAACCCGAAAACAAAGAAAATGTATTTTTTATGCAGAAAGCAAGTGGTTTGTTCACATGGCCCTAACAGCTCGGAACCTTGGTTCCTTGGGAAGGAACTTCTGCTCAGCATAGACAGACATGTAGTCACCAAAAAGAAACTTAGGATAAGTGTCATCCAGTTGTTGGTCTTGTTTTTCCAGGAGTTGAGGTGCAGGACATATGGTGGCCTTGAATGATGGGTTATAGAAGGAGGCAATTGATCTTCTGTTCCCATCTGGAGTGGCCAGAACCCTGTGCCAACAACTCTTGTATCTTCCATTGCTCAGGACCTCAATCTGATCACCGGTGTTGATCACAATGGCATTTGGCAGAGGTTGCACATCAATCCATTGCCCATCTTTGAGCATCTGGAGGCCACCAACCTTGTCATCTTGGAAGAGAAGGATAACACCTCCTGCATCAGTGTGAGCTCGCAGACCTTTCACTAGCTCTGGATGGGGACATGGAGGGTAATGGCTCACCTTGGTGCCAAAGAATGCACCCTCTCCATCTCCACCATTCAGTGCCTTCTTGATGTATCCTTTGGGTAACCCCAGATTCTCATCCATCACCTCCATCATCCTCTCTGCCAATTTCTTCAACTCACGCCGATATTCCGCCATGGTTTCCCTGTCATCCATGTCAAAATTCAGTTATTCAATCATGAGGAAGCTCTACCTATTGTGTTGTGACATGACACCACTCAATTAGTATGTTCTATTGTCGTTGTCTATGGTTTCCATATTCAGGTTTGCTTTCATGTCATCTATATGTTTGGTGAAATGACCATTTTTAGTCATCAAGAGTATGATGGATTGAATTCTGATTTACGCCTATTTGCTTGAAGTTGTGCAAAAGAACATAAGAGAAAGTACATATGACAAGGGAGTGTGCATGAAATTATAGGTGGTGTCCTTCCTCATATGAAATATAATTTTTTATGTGATGTTCGACTTTTCTTTTTTTTTTTCTTGGTTTTTGTTTGACTTTCTTGAATTATGAAGAACTGTTGAATTGCTTTATTTATATACCTGAAGCCTGGTGTTTTTTCTGGCCACTCGTTATCATCAAGGAGAGTGATAACGTCCTCCCAATCCACATACTCCTGCTTTTCACTGTCCTTCTTTTCAGCTAAATCACTTAGTAGCTTCACTGATGTCGACTTCTTGAAATTCTCCTCTCTTTCCAGCTTATAAAACTCAGAGGCAACCTTCTTCACCCTCTCAAGGAGTTCCTCTGGAATGCCATGGTTGATCAACTGTAACACAAAGCATGAGTTTTGATATGCATAAACATGTTTTAAACATCATATGAACCACCCCTTGAAACATAAACAGTGCAAGTACCTGAAAAAATCCCCACTCTTCACAGCCATTAGCAATCTGAGCCATAGTTTTGGCTCTTTCTTCTCCATTCAGCTTTGAAAAATCAATCACTGGAATTGCCATTGGATGAGAAAGGTGCAAAAAAGTGATGAAAAGTTATAGAGTGGAAGTGTGAGAGAGGGAAAGAGATAATAACAAGTGTTGTTTTGTGCTGTGGTTTGGATGGGAAGTACCTATGGCTATTTATAGCAAAACTTCCCACCTTATTGGATACATAGTTGGATATCAACCAATAGTATATGTTCCCTTTAGAAGTAAGCAGCCGTTAGAATTAGGTCACTGACGGTGATACATTTAATTAAAAAAATTCTTATGTCAATGCTTGCTTTGGGAGTTACTGCTTGTTTTTAGCCTACAAGTCTACAACAAAAGGCCTTCACTTTTCAGGTGATGCATCATCTTAATTATCAAATGTAGTTTCTTAATTAAAACATAATCATATTGTTAATCATGATAGGATTTTTATTCTTAAAAATATAAATTTTACATTATTTGAAGAAACTTTTGTAATTTACTTTATTAATATACTCTGTACATAAAGAAAAAAAATATAAAAATTGATAACAGATCTGTTTGTAAATTAATGAGTATGAATCCGAGTCAAACACTGTGGCTGACCTCATTTCATGTTCAAAACCAACCCAAGCACTTTCATTAAACCATCATTAGCACTGCTTAATTATACTTTAAGCAAAACCATACGAGTCATTTGACCATTATGGCTTAATAGCACCAGTGTTGGGATAGTTGAATTTTCCTTTTGGTATTGATTCATGTGAAATTCTTATCTTGTTAGTAATAAAGTATGATTAGTTTATCCTTTAGGAGAGTTTGAAAATGATGATTTTGCGTATAGTTTAAATCTGTGCCGACTAATGTAATGATATGTTGACCAGCCCATATTGCTTTGTAGAACTTCTAGCAATGAATTCACACATGATGTGTTCCTTTGTGACCATTGCCATTTCGAATAGTATATACTGTTAATAGACAGATTTGCAGGCATAGTTTTAGGGGTAAGGAAGGCAGAGTCAAGGCTTCAATCTATAACTCATTACACAATCATTTAGCTGTAATTTAATAAGCTTGTCAACTTCGTCAATTGACATTCAAGTATAGTTAATATTTTCCTTTTTGTAATTATTAAGCATAACATGGCAACATCAAATCGCTTTAGTTCCTCTTTGCCTTGTTGAGTGATCCCTTGCAGATCAAAACTACCATTATTGTATGTTGAATAATTGAATACTTAGTGCATTATTGGGGTTTGATTTGATTCCAAATGTCCGAATGTTAGGATACATTTCTGAGAAAACAGGTGATATTGGCGTCTGATTAAGGAGTTGGGTTTTACAGACTTAACTCATCCATTGCTGTACTTTCAGTACTTGAGCATCTCAAAAATCATAAACTGCTTCAGATTGCATTACTGGCATGGCCTTCCCAAGCAAAATATATAAATATGGGACCCTCATACTCTCTTCAGTTTACAACATCATCATCATATCAAGACAAATAACTCTTCACTGCCACCACTCCTCCTTTCAAACTCTAATCATTCACATTATTTTATTCCTCAAGCTGACTAAGCTTCTTGGAGGATGCAGTAATTAAATTACTCCTTTAATTTTAGCATTTCATATGGTTGGGAATCAAATTATAAGTCTAAGTTTCCCGTTTAATAAAAATAAAAAAATAAAATACTATGAATGAAGATTTATAAATTTATTATCTTAAAATTTTGGATCAAAGATAATATTAATTCTTTATACGGGAATTTGACTCGTGTTTTACTGGTATTATATATTTTTGGTGATGTTTCTTTGAAAAACTCATCATATATTTTAATTGATTTTTCTTTGAAAAACATGGTTTATTTAAAGAATAATTATGATGTATTATTTCAAAGAATAAAATAATATATATATATATATATATATATATATATATATATATATATATATATTAAGGTTTTATAATTCTTTATTTATTAAAAAAATGACAATTATACACATTTGTACAAATTATAATAATGTTTAAATTATCGCCAACATAATATTTGATTACCTAATATTTACTAATAGATTATTTGACATATCTTAACATCCTCACTCAAGTTGGTGCATGTATATCATACATTCCCAACTTAATAGAGACTCATTAAACAATATGTTTGACACTCCTTTGGTGTAATTCTGATCTTACAAAAGGAAAGAAAATTAATTCTAGCTTTAAGCTTCTCTTTCATGAAATGTCTATCAATCTCCACATGCTATGTTTTATCATGTTGCATAGGATTGTGAGCAATTGCTATAGTCGACATACTGTCACAATACACACTCATAGCTTCATTTGGTTTAAAGCCCAAATCTGATAATACATTTTTAATCCACAAAAGTTCACATACACTTAATGTCACGCCTTTGAATTCTGCTTCAGCACTAGATCTTGCTACTACATGCTGTTTTTTTACTCCTCCAAGTTACAAGATTCCCTCCTACAAAAGTAAAGTATCCAGAGGTAGATCTTCTATCATCTTTTGAATCTGCTCAATCTGCATCATTGTATCTTTCTACCTTTAAGTTTCCATGATTTAAGAACAAAATTCCTTTTCCAGGAGTGTACTTCAAATATCTCAAAATCCTCTCAACAACATTCATATGAAGCTTTCGTGGGTCATGCATAAATTGACTAACAACATTCACTGCATAGGTAATATTTGGACGTGTATGAGACAAATAAATTAATTTTCCTACTAGCCTTTGGTATCTTCCTTTGTCTATGCTTACTGAATTTGAGCATTGAAAGAATTTATGATTTTGTTCAATTGATGTATCAACCGATTTATTCCCAAGCAATCTAGTTTCCGATAGTAAGTCAATAGTATATTTTCTTTGGCATAGGAAAATACCATGTTTTGATCTAGCTACTTCAATACCCAAAAAATATTTGAGGTTTCCAAGTTGTTTCATCTCTAGTTCAGATGCAAGGTATTGTTGTAAACTAGAAATCTCATCTTGGTCATCTACATATATAATCAAAATTGTAATTTTTCCTTTTCCTTTCTTAAAAAATAAGTTGTGATCAAAGTTACTTACTCTATAGCCAAAAGCCTTCATAGACTTGGTAAGCCTTCCAAACCATGCTCTTGGGGATTGTTTTAATCCATACAGAGCCTTCTTTAATTTGAAAACCTTCATTTCAATTAATCTGTCATACCCGGTGAAGAATCCATATAAATTTCTTCTGAAATTTCTCCATGCAGGAAAGCATTTTTCACATCAAATTGTAGAAGAGGTCAATCATGGTTTGCTGTTAGCGACAAAAATATTCTCACAATGTTGAGCTTAACTACTGTTGCGAACGTCTAATCTACACCATAAGATTGAGTGTAACATTTAGCCACAAGTCGTGCTTTATACCTCTCAATAGTTTCATAAGCTTTATACTTAATTGTAAATACACATTTGCAGCCCACAATTTTCTTCCCTCTTGGTAAGGATACAAGATCCCAAGTGTTGTTTTTTTTTTTTTTTTCTAAAGCTTCTTGTATATTACTAGGAATATAAATTGAAGATAATTGAGGTACAAATGATGCATATGATTGAGATGACACATATTTACTAATGGGATATTTAACTTTGGCTTGGAGGTCTGGTTCATATTTAGTTGGAGGTTGACCACGGTTAGAACGGGTGAAAGATTATATTGAACGGTAATAGACTCAGTGTTTGATGTGTTGGTGGTCTCACGCATACAATAATCAATTTCGTGATCAGTTTCATCTAAATTAGTATTATCAAGTATAGGATCAAAAGGTACCTTTGAAGAGTCAAGTCGAACCCGTGGAGAAGATTGAGCTGATTGGTTATGATTAGAAGACACTATATTATCCTAAAAAGAAGTGTCTGTATCTAAGAGTGGCTCACTTTCTGCAGAATGATCCCCACGATAATTTATCTTCACAATATAATTTTAAATATGAGATATCAAACATACTAGCATCATGATTATGCACTTCACTTTCATTGCCTCCCTGAAGTGTAGAATCAACATAAAAAATTCATGCTCATTAAATGCCACATCCCTAGAGATATAAAATTTCTTTGATGGTGGATGGTAAGCACAATAACCTTTCTTTAGTTGATCCATACCCAACAAAAACACATTTTATAGCTCGTTCTTCAAGCTTTGTACGTTGATGTGGGTGTAAGTGAACATATATAACATATCCAAAAACATAAGGTGGTAAATGAACTATGGAAGGAAGGATACAATGATCATACAACACATCTAAAGACCTTCAAAAGTTAAGCACACTAGAAGGAGTTCGATTAATTAAATAAACGGCAGAGCTCACGGCCTCACCCCATAAATGAGATGAGACATTATCATCTATCAAAAGTGATCTTGTCACCTTTAATAAATATCTATTTTTCCTCTCAGTCACTCTATTTTGTTGTGGTGAATAAGGACATGTAGTTTGATGCAAGACGCCTTAAGAGTTCATGAACTTTATTAATTCAGTATTAAAATATTCCCCTCCATTGTCTGATCGAATGACCTTAATAGATGTGTTCAATTGTGTAACGATCATATGATGGAAGGAACGAACCACATCATACACATCACTTTTATGTTTAAGAAGAAACACTCAGGTTACCCTAGTATAATTATCAACAAAACTGATAAACCAATTTTTTCCATTATATGTAGATTGTGGAGCAGGGCCCCAAACATTTGTATGAATTAATGAAAAAGGAAAATCAATTTTTTTATTGCTTAAAGGAAATGCAATACAATAACTTTTGCCTTAACACAAGTTTCACAAAAAAAAAAAAAATCAGAAATATTGAATTTATAAAATAATGATGGAAATGATTTTTTTTTAAAAGTAACCAAAAGAGGGATGTCCCAACTGTCTATGCCATAACCAAATTTTCTTTTTGTTTTTATCTTGTATGTGATCATTCGAAGGACAAGTCAACGCTCCTTTATGGATTTGTTGTGAGACATTTTAAAGATAATACAATCATTACTCTCTCTACCACTGTCAATCTTCTCCTTGGAATGGATGTTTTGAAAAAGAAAATGGGTTAGGTAAAACAAGGCAACACAATGATGTGATTTGGTTAACTTGTTGTCAGAGATAAGATTACAGTTCAATGTAGTTACAAATAAAACATTAGGAATCGATAAGGAGAATGAAAGAGATATAATACCTACACCTTCAATAGGAGATGAGACCCCATTGACATTAATAATAATACTTTTAGAACAATGAGGGAAAAAATAGTAAATCTATGAGGATCACAATTCATCTAATCAGTAGTACCTGAATCAATTATCCAATCACTACTTCTATTAACAACAGAAAGATTAAGAGCAAAGTTAGATATACCTGACTTGGTCACAAATCCGACAATCGTAGAAATATGGCTCTTAGAAGTAGCAGGAGTCCTAGAATCATGTTTTCTACGATTGATTTTTATCGAAAGAAGACATAAAAAATATTCAATGAAATAAAAAAGCACCAATTCTTATATTATAGAGGACATTGGTGTTTGGCTCTTGATACCTTATAAAAAGGTTTAAAGAATAATTATGATGTATTATTTCAAAGGATAAGGTAACATATATACATATAAGGGTTCTATAATTCGTCATCTATTAAAGTAATGACAATTGCATAAATTATAATAATATCTAAATTATAGTAACGCAATATCATTATAGTAACACAATATCTTAATATTATATATATATATATATATATATATATATATATATATATATATATATATATATATATATATATATATATATATATATATATTTATCAAATTGATCCATTTATCTGTAATAATATAATTTAACTCAAAGTATTCCTAGACATTACCAATAAACCAATTGGAACATTATAACTCAAATCTCTTAACTAACATAGCTCAAACATTTATATTCATCAACACATCATTTTAAAATTAAACTTTTTAGCTCAAAAATTTAAAAGGTCAATATACTAAATTAAATATTATAACTAATATCTTCTCACCCAAACATTAATCACATATTTATCATATAGGATAATATTATAATTTATTAGTTTTCTTTACTTAGATTGTGAATTTCTAACACATTACTTCTACATACGTATAATCACATAGGATGCAACACCCCCACATGCAACAAATTCACCAAAAAAAAAAAACTTAAAAAAGGAATAAAAGATTAACTAGGTAGAATTGTAACACTCCTCGTCGTGGACTCTTAAGCATAATAATGTAATTTTTACTCTCCTAATCACTAAAACTTAATTGACTAAAAAAAATATAAAAACCAAAATAAATAAAATAATTTAAAATAAAAAGATTAAATTACTAATTAAGCCTATAATTAAAATAAAAATGACATGAACTATTATATTGTTGGTAATACTCTAATGTGCATATTTTATGTGATATATAATATATCATAAATAGTACATGCGTTTCAAAGAGAAATAATTATAAAATTTGAAAAGAAAACGATTACATGTTAATTAGTGAGAAACAGCAGTTAATGTGAAGGAAACAGTATTGATTTCAAAGAGCAATGATCAGAAATTTTAAAAAGGAAATGATTAGATGTTAATGGGAGATAAGAAAATTGTGATGTGCGTATTTCATTTCTAAACAGGTCTCAATTATATTGACATATTAAAATTATTTATTTAATAACATCACTTTTAGTTCATGTTTTTATCTTCTTTCTTCTTTCTTCATCATCTCTGTAACCTCTCACCTAGACGTGCCTGCCCAGCTGTCCATGTACATACATTCATGTACCTATTCTATGTGCATTATATATATATATGCATCATGATTTTGCATTGGAATATTTTCAACTTTCGTCTCACCAACTATCATCATTCATTCATTGATTGAACTCTTTTTAGATGCATTTCAAATTCTAATGTATTGGTCCATTTCAGTAATTCATAAATTTATATTACATTATACATACATAATAGGTTTAATATCGCTTTTGGTCCCTAGTTTGAGAGGGTTTGTTCAATATGGTCTTATTCTTTTTTTTTTCATAACAATTGATCTCACTTTTTGAAAAAACTGTTCAATTGAGTCCTTTTTGTTCATAGGGGTCCCATATTCAAGTTTAAATTGTTTATTATAGTCCTTATTGTATACGATGATGACATGATTTTTAACATAACATTATGTCAGGATTATGTCAGGACTGTTAAAATAACATTTGGATACGTGAATGCATGAAAGAACTTATTGACGTCGTAACAAGCACGGTTAGAAAATTGACGTCGTAACAAAAAAGGAGTCAATTGAACAGTTTTTTCAAAAAGTGAGATCAATTATTATAAAAAAAAAGGTAGGACCATATTGAACAAACCCTCTCAAACTAGGGACCAAAAGCGGTATTAAGCCTATATAATAATATATTTATTAATTTCTTAATATTTAAAGTTCTATAGTTATTGGCCTATTTAAGCTAAATAAATTATAACTTTCATTCACAAACCTTAATATTTTTGTATGTATGTTTATGAAAATCCTTCAAAGTGTGTTGTGTACGTAATGTTTCTAAAAGTCCCGCAATGTGTGTGAGAATGAAAGTCCTTCAAAGTATTTGTGAGCTTTGATTTACATATAATTAAGGTTTAAATATATTTTTTATTTTTAAATTTGAATATTGAAATCTGTTTTTCTCAAACTTTTGATATATTTTAATTTTTAAATTTTAGAAATAAATGAATATAATTTTTTTAATCTAATAAAATTAAATTTATTTTATGTTTTGCGTTGATTTTTGTCTAGAATTATAAAAATGAATGTATATAATTTTTTAATTTAATGATTTTAAATTTATTTTATATATTAAACAATATTGATTAAATTTAATCTAATTCGTGTCAAATAGTATAAAAAACTTAAACATTATCCCTTATTTTAAAATGTCATTTGACATGTTAAAAAATCATTTATTAAATTTTAAAGTTCAAAAGTAATTTATATCAAATTTTAAAATTAAAACGAGTTTTAATTTGGTCTTAAAGACAAAAACATATGTTTCACTAATAATTAATTAACTCAGTTTTCTTTTATATCTTTTACATCCTTCCACAGAATACATGCAATTTTTTTTTTTCATGAAACTTATATGACAAACGCAAACCAAAATGAAATTATTTAAGAAAATTAAAATCGAAATTTTTCATTGATTAGTGTTATTAATTCATTTTTACTTTGATTGTCAATACATTCCTAACATAAATTCTTTTATCGAAGTTCCCCACAACCCAATTTTTATTAATGTAATAATGTTAAAGGTAACAACTACTTTTAAATATATAATTATCACACTAATCTTGGGTTGTATGTGATTTAGAAAAAAATATAAACACTTGCAATAATAATATAAAGAGGTAGATTGAAATGCAGGCAAAGTTTGAGTTAGAGAAAATCCAGGAGCTTGGTTAGAATAGTTATGGAGACAAAGATTATAAATCTAATTCAGCCCTAAACCCTATCTATTTATTGTCAAAATTAAAGTAAAAAGAACATCATAAGTGCGTTCCCCCAAAATGTCCCATCTTCATCGGAACATGGCTTTCATTATCCAAGGTCAACACAACTCTACCCACCAAAGCTCATCTATAAGCCAAAACAAAAAATATATTTAGGGTTCAGAAACGCTAATATATATAACATTTTTGTAAGTCTCGGTTCTTATGTATAATGTTGCTAAAACAAACTCTTCAACACCTATAATTAAACTATAAAACAATAAACAAATAACACTATAAATCAGAATAGTAATAGACATTGATTTAATGTGGTTCAACATTTATATCTAAATATTTACTGTTTTAAAATCACATTTCAGCTTTTTAGACAAAATTAAAAATATTTTATTACATAATTGTCCATTAACTTGGATAATAATTTGTTTTTTTTTTCCATTTTAACAAATATTATTTATATTATGATGAATAACTATGCTTATAATAAATTTAATTATATAAGTAGATTCAAGTATTATCTTATAAATCGATTTTATAAAAATTAAATTATATTAAAGTTTTTTTTTTTATTTTTGAAGATGGTTTTCGAATTATTCAAAATCTATCATAATGAAATTTTTGTTAAATATATATATATATATATATATATATATATATATATAAAAAGTGTATTAGAGATTTCATATTAAATATAAATTAACTTAAATTTGAAGTTAAATTTAAAATAAAAAATATGTAAAATAAAAATTTATATATTGATTGAGTAAAGAATATAAGTCTGGTGTTTGAATTGTTTAGAAAAGTCCTTTCCTAAAAAGTAGAGAAAGAAAAGTTTAATGATATAAAATGGAGAAGAAGAGAGAAATCCAATGGGCGAGAGCAGCAGTTTTCCTTTTGAGCGGCTTCCATGGATCCATTTCACATTCTTCTTTTCTATATGGTTACCACGTTATTCATATTTAGTGCTCAATTATTATCACAATTTTATCAAAACTTAATAATTACAAAATGCATGTGTTATGGCAATCCGTTAGCTTAAAGGCGAACTGGTCGAGACATATGACACAGAACCAACTATAACAAACAATGTCGTACTTTGTTATTATTTCTTTATTTTTAAAATCCAACTTGGTATTTTGACCTTATTTCTTTTTTTTTTTTTCAACTTTTGAAGTGTTGATATGAATGTCTTGAATCCTTGAACCAAAGGTTTTAAATTGTTTTGAAATCTTGCAGAAACTTTAATATTATAAAAAAGTGGTGAACAATGCGATGAAAAAGATTGCAAAAGTTTTGATAGTTTGACTTAATTTAATGATAAAAATAAAGGAGAGTAAAATTGATCTAAACATGTTATATAAGCATCAGAGTAACATATTCAGATCAAGAACAACGGAAACAAGAATGAAAGAATAACGTGCGTACCTCCTGCTATTGCAATTTTGTAATCCCTCAGAGACAAATATGTTTTCTAAACCTTAATTCACTCAAATATGTTTTTCTGAATAGAGGTGTAGGTTTAGTGATCAAAACTTAGAGTAACTCATTTTCTATATATAGAGTCTGGCCATCACAGGTTCAAAAATAATGGACTGAACTTTATCTTTAAACATAATTGCTTCATAACCTCTATCCAGTTAAAAAGGATAAAAATAATGGATTAATGGACCACTTCATGTTCCTTAAAAATAGAAACTTAAAATGTTATAATATTTAAAATAAATGGTAACATTTAAAACATTTGCTTTGAATAGAAAAATTTGTGAAATTGGTTGTGTACTTTTCTCTTTTCGAATAACAAGGTTGTGCTCTTAACAACCTTTTTCTTAGGAAATATGTCTCTGTCTTTCATATGTAACATTGTTCTCAGATTGTTTTTAGCTAATTAAAAATCTAATGTTTAAATTCTGAAGATAAAAAAGTATGATAAAAGAAGAAATGTTACTAAAATTGAATATAAATTATTAAAAGAATTTAGAAGTATATACTTGGTGTTGAAAAAATAAAAATGGCAGAAGCACATGTTCTACCAACCCTTCTAACTTGTGAAACCTGTTCTGCTTCAACATGGATGCATGGTACAGAAGCAAGCTCAGAGAGTGTTGGTAGATTTTGTCAACTTGATTCAACTAGATTCACAATTTATCATATATTTTATTTTTTAACCAAGATTTTTTGTTTTCAAAGTTCGCAATCTATCCCGACTATGGTGTTGGTCCAACTATGTTTTTTTCTTTTTATATTATCAGTGAGAATTTGAACATTCATTTTATAATTAAAAAGGAGTTTCAACTTTTATAAAATCAAATGGAAGAATATCAATAAAAATTTCGAGGGTACGTACAACTTAATACACTTTCATAGCACAACACTAATTAAGAAATTGTTTTTATGACAATACGATGTATTATACAGTGAATACACGTGCAAGTATTATTCGAGACGACGACAATTTGTGGATGAATAATTAAGTTTAATACAGTTATGTATTGAAGGTTTTGTTAATTATGACTAATGACTATTAGCCTTAGCTTTGTCAAAAAATGTGCACACCACCTTATTCCTTGTTTTTTTTTTTTTTTTCATTTCTTTCCTATTCTTTTTTCCCTTCTTATCCAGTATTAGAGGAGGTTTGACACACACATAAATTTTCACACTTGATAGATATTATCCGCTTAAATCAAGCTCTCACGGATTTACTTTTGATATCATTCTAAAAAACCTCTTACCAATGAAGGTATTATATGTATATATATCCATACTAATCCTTCTGTGTGGCTTTTTTTGCATCCCAATTAAATAGACTATACATTCAAGTTCGATGTCAAACATATATTAACCAACAGGACAATTAATAAATAATGACGATCAACATATTTAATCGATACATATTTCATGATTACCAACCTTGTTCATACGATCAATTTATTTGATAAGCAAATGCTAATGAGTTTTATTAAGTT
Source organism: Vigna radiata var. radiata (assembly GCF_000741045.1). Lineage (NCBI taxonomy): Eukaryota > Viridiplantae > Streptophyta > Magnoliopsida > Fabales > Fabaceae > Vigna > Vigna radiata. The sequence goes on from NC_028355.1 coordinate 12,793,725, forward strand.
TGATTGTTTACGTGGTGGTGGGGAAGTCTTCCAATGGACCAAGTTGATTGTAAGATTAAATTAAATTTTAAGTATAGTTTGATTTTTGAAAAATATCTATATGACACTCTTAATGGTAGTTGTAAATATAAAATTGGAAAGACATTAAGTTTCTTAAATTTTGTTTAAAATTTATCTTAATTTTGAAGTAATTATTTTCGTATCTTTGTAAATAATTTATTTTAGATTTTTTTATTAAGACCATAATAATATTCACACACATAATAAGTATTTTTTTTTAAAAAAAATAATTATTATTATTATACTTTAATCCTTAAGTTGTTATTAATTAGTGTTTTAGAACTCTTAAAATTATGAGAGTCCATAAAATAAATTACGAATAGTTACATTTTCCCCTAATTTAATTTGAACAGATCTCTGTTTCAATATCTTCAAAATTTAAGTGCCATGAAGAGAGGTTAATACATCACATTTTTTAATGCCAACTGAATAAAAAAAAAGGACGAATAAAACGTGTGATAAAACTTTTGTAATTTAAAACAACTTCTCTATATTAAGTCATATAACGAACACCTCATTCATTTTTAACGAAATTCCAATTTGTATATACTTTATGAGTATATTATTAAATATTTAATATTGATGCTTTTAGTTTAATTATTTCTGTATGAATAATTTTACTTATATATCGTTTATGATTTTCTTAAATGTTTAATACCTATTGGTCCCAATTTTTGTTAAAAATATTAAAAATGGTCATCATTTTATTTTTTTTCAATGTAGTCTTTAAGAATGTAATTTGTGTTCATTTTAGTCCTTTTTTTTTTCAATGTAATCCTAAAGAACGTAATTTTTGTTCAATTTAGTCTTTATTTGTGGTTCACAGAGTTTTTAAAAAGGACTAAATTAAACAGAAAAAGAACCAAATTGAACACAAATTACAATCTTTGAGATTACATTGAACAAAAAATAAAAATTGGGACCATTTCGAACTTTCCGAACAAAAATGGGAACCAAAATAGATATTAAGCCTTTCTTAAACACTCATTCTATATACTAAAACATTTATTTTTTTATAAATCTTAAAAGAAAAAAAATGATGAGAAAGATAATATGAATGAAAGATGATAATTAGAAATAGATAGAAATATAATGATTAGTGAAAAGAATGGATAGAATTAGAATACATTCCCCTTAGATTGATGCATTCATTGTATTTGCATAGTGATTGATGAAAATGAAAACACATGATGCTGAGTAATAGTATTCGTCTAGGGTGCCTGAATATCCACACACATATTCTCTACCTTTTATTGCTAAAACATGCTTTTCTTATTAAACTATTCCTAATTACTAATTAATTAATTCACTTTACACCAAAGTCGTTGCCTGGTCGGTGTTATTCTCATCTCATTAATTTTTAACTAAACTAATATTTAACTATATTCTCATCACAAATCCAAAAGGTCAACTCTTTTCTTTATCAATATCCACCAACTAAAACAATATATTATTATCATTAACAACCCAGCTTCTTCTATTGCTTCTAATATTCTATTAACTACTTTTATCTATACATTTTTTTAATCAATTCTTCTACTGCTTTACTCACTCATTACTTTATTATATTTTAACTCTACTCATTTAATAAATACTCATACCTTCTTTTTTCATCTGTCTTTTAAGATTTTTATGTACATATAATATATAATACAATGAAAATAATCAATATTATTTTAAATTTATAAAGAAAGATAATGTCTTTTTTCTAAAATTATATTGATTGTTGATTGTTGATTGTTGATTGTTGAAAAGAAATGGAAGAATTAAAAATTATTTATTAATAACACTTTAGAAATCACATGTATCTTTGACAGCGGTACAAAATTGTTCCTCAAAGGTTTAATTGCTTCTTTTGTCTCCAGTTTAATTGAAGTGTGTTAAATTCGTTCCCCTTTTAGAAAAATGTCAATTTCGTTTCCATATAGAAAAAAAATGTGTCAATCAAGTCATCTCCGTTAAATACAAACTAATAGTGTTATGAATAATAACCACTTCATGGGTCTGATCCCTGATATTGCAATGGAAAAAGTGAGTTTTGAAAGTAATGATTTTTAACGGAGATGACTTGATTGACACAAATTTTTTTTATATAGAACGAAATTGACATTTTTTTAAAAGGAGGACGAATTTGACATATTTTAACCAAAGTGGGGACAAAAGAAACAATTAAACCTTCCTCAAAATATTATACAGCGATGAAAAATTTACATAATTTTTTTTTTCGAATTTTCACTGAAATCTAGTGACACTAGCATTAGTTATGTAAAATCGTTATTGACGCAAATTATTTGATACTTGAATCTTGTATTAAAAAAGTTTGATTTAATTGTATTTTTAAGTCTCTGGGTAATGAATTTGATTTTGGTTTTGCAATAAAAAAATTTACTTCCCTTATGTTAAATAAATATTTTAAATTTCTAAGTACTTGATAGGACCTATTCTAGTATTTGTTTAATAATCACTTTTTGTTTAAGAATTTAGTTAAAATTTGAATACTTCTTAAATATGTATTTATTTGTAATTAAGTGTTTGTTTTTGTCGTTAACGAAATGATATTTGTCTCAAATTCACCCATCAACTTGTTTTTTGTCTTTTTCGATTTCGTAATCAATTGACTATTTTCTTTTATAAGAATAGGTTTACCAGTGAGTAGGAGATGAAAGGTGTAAATTAATGAGTGAATTAAAAACAAGAAAATGAAAGTAAAAATAAAATAATCTCGTTGACAACAAAATTAAATAATAGAATATCTAAATTAAAAGTAAAAGTATTTTAGAATAGATTTAAGAGAGTAAAGTGTTATTAGTTGATATTTGAGATTTTTTATTTTGATTTGAGTAAAAGTAAAATAAGGGTTTGTTATTTTAATTGGGTACGAATATCTAAACTAAACCTAACTAATCCATATGGATGGATGAATAGAATAGCGTGTAGGTCTGCACATGTAGATGTAGGTGATGATGTAATGCCTTCTCAGTGGGCTACTCCCTTCATTTTGTCTCCTCCATCATCCAAGGAATCCTACCACACCACATCAACTTACCCATATGCAACTCCTGTGTTCGCTTCGGTTGACTTCACTGTTTACGTGTATTTATGAGCGAAAAAATGCGATGATTGTTATGTTCGCTTTAGAAGAATTGCAAGGAAAGATTTGCTGCGATTTGTAGGATATATCACTTTTTCAACCTCTTGCTCCCAAAACCACACTTTCTCCTCTTCTGCCCCAAATCCATCTCCTTCACTTCATTCTCCTTCATTTTCGCGACTGCATTGCTGAAAGCTGTGAAATTGAAGATAGACTTTTGAGATTCAAATGGAAAATTTCAATTGCATGTTGTAGAGACGTGTAACTCTTTCCTCATCAACACATGGACCTGCATTGTTATTAATTTGACAGCAAATTATGTAATGCACTTACGGTAAATTGAGTAGTAATATTATTACATTATTAGTATTTTAATTATTATAAGAATTAAAATATGATGTAAAAAATACAATGTTCAAAATTAAAATTTAACTTTAATACATTGTCTTATAAAAATAATTATTTTAATTATTGAAAATAATTATTTTAATTTATTAAATTATTTTTTTTATATTTTAAAAATTAATTTTAATATATATTTTTTTAATTTTTATTCTTTATAAACATTTTTACTATTAAATATAACATTTTAAAAATTATCATTTTATATTACTTTAATAACTAGGGGTATTTTGGTAATTTTAAATTTCTATCAATTAAACAAATTTTTAAAATTTGTCACATCAATCAAATCCTACACTAATTTTCATAAACTTTACTTCCAAATCCACTCTCAATTACCAACAAATCCACTCAAAAAAACAACAAAAAAATTACTCTCAAATCCATTCAAATCATCTCCCCCAAATCATCTCCCTCAAATCATTACAAACGAACAGAGCCTTAGAGTTAAAATGAATTCACACTATATAAACTGATTCTAAATTTTATTTTACATATCATTCTTATAAAATTAAATTAAATTTAAAATTTACTTTCTAATATAATATTACATAGAGTTTTAAGTTATAATTTTTTATAATAAAATTTGTTATTTGTTTAACTTAATCTCACTTATTATAAAGAAATTTATTATTTGTTAGTCATATGGTAATAAAACAAGTTTAGAGTATATATTACATGTAAACTCTAATATTTTATTTAAATAGTATTTTTGTTATAGAGAAACAATTAAATAGTCAATATTATATTTCAGTTAACAATTAGGAGAATATATAGTTTTATTATAGTCATTTAAACATAACTATAATCAAACTCCATTAACAAAATTACTAAGTTCAAAATCTATGTACAAGAGTTGGTGTCTATAAACCACCAAGGGAAAAGATAACTACTGAAAAGATAATCCTAAAGCTACTAAGCATCTAGGTCGCCTCCACCTATGACCTAATCCGTGACAACAATTGAGACAATCACGAAGAGTTCTCCTTAAAACCCTTCCAATCTCAAAGCCATATCATCATGTGTTACAAACATACCTCTGAGTATTATATAAAACATCATACCATAAACCTCCAAACATAAAATAGAAAAGAAAGCAAAAAAAAAAAAAACCCTTAATTCACTCGCCCAATGAGCAACTTTTGCTTGCTTAGTGAAAAGGAAAACAACAAGCCTCTCAAGCTAAGCGAGCTGGCTCGCCTAACCTTTACAACTTTCTATCAACCACCCCAAACACTCACATAGCTAGCACCTTCACTTGTCCAGCGAGAGCCAAAACAACAAACTTCCCAGCTAAGTGAGTTGGCTCGCCCAACCCTTGGAACCCACTATCAAAACCTCCCTAAACTCGCCCAACGAGCCTATTATGCTCACCTAGCCTTGCTGCATAATTTTGTAGCTTCAAAACTTCACAAATAACACCCATAGACCTCTCATGACCCCTAATATGCCAATTTACCAACTTTTACCACACCTAAATGAGATTCTAAGCTACTATAGACTTAAACAATTGTGTACAAATAATTCTAAGCTAGTTTTAAACTATTTTAACATAAGATTTCACCATAAAATAAACCAAAACCTCACTTTAGAGCCTAAGATTGAATTCCACTAGTTATAACTTATTTGTGAGCAACTTATGTACTCTAACAAGTTAGAAATGTTACTAATACTCTAAAAAAACTTCTAAATTCACACAAAACCTCTATTTCAAAATCTCACTAGTTCAAACTTACAAGAATACACTTAAAACCAACTAAAACACCACCAAAGTACTACTACCTCCTTCTATAACTAATTTCAACCAATTCACAACTCCAAGCACCTTTAAATCACATCTAAACAAACTCGAAAACTTCATCTCCTTTTTTAACCCTTAACTCAAAAACTCGCATACCAAAACTCCTTATCTTGACTAAGAACACTTACAACTCAACCTAGTTCAGTTCTCTTCCACATTGAACCAAATTCAACATCACCAAACATCTCGACACAACAATTAATCATACAATTAGAGTTTCACACATAATTATTCAGCATCAACAATCATCACGTGATCAAATTCACTTACTCAACAACAACAATTCTCATTAACTAGCATTTTAAGCATAAACATCCAATATCTACATACTACACATCCTAAATACTATCAATTCATACTTTATAAATTAACATAGAACAAAAACTAGCTTTCCTTACCTTACATCAAAGCTATCAAACTTTAGAACGTCCTAACAGATTGCTTCAAAAAATAAGGAACTCTAAAAACACCAACGAAACATCGAATTATGATCGAAATGAGTCCTTAGGACCACAGATTAATAAGGACATAAGAAAATAACACCAATGATACATGTGTCGAGGTTTCCTAAGCATGATCATAGATAAAGAATTAAAGGAAAAAAGGGATAGAAACTTACGTACTCTAAACCAAAAACTGATCGGTAGAGAATGAAGATTACTTAGTTGTGATTTCCTAGAAACTTCGTGATTGTCAAACAAATGATTGAGAAGTTAGATATCTTAGAGAGATGTGAGAGAGAACTAGGGGAAAAAGTTTTAGAGAGATGATTTGTGTTTTAAGTAATGACACGAGTTTATGAGATTTCATTTATATAGAGTTGTCAAAATGGGTCACAACTTGTGGGTCAACCCGACCCACCACGGATTCGGGCCGAGTTAGATTTGAAAAAATTATATTTTTTTTATGCGGGTGAGATTTCAACCTGGCTCATTTAAACCCGACTCGTGCGGGTTGAACCCATGGTGGGCCGGATTGGCCCATCAACCCACTTACCTAATTTTATTTTATTAAATTTTAATTTTAATTTTTTAAACAAATATTTATTATTATTTTGGTTTAAACCCTTTAGTTGTCCCTTTTTTTGGAGCGCTTTCCCAATTTGATCTTTTTCTTATTAAAATTTCCAATTGGGTCCTCATAAGAGTTAATTTCGATCAATTAAGCTCTTTCCGTTAAATTTAGTTAACAGAGTGAACTTTTTGTATAGCAGGGAGGATGAGCTGTTCATTTCTGTAAAGGTGGCATTTTTAGTGTTGAAGCGTGGCATGAATTAGAGATGAAACGTAGAATTATTTAAAATGTAATCATTTAAAATAAAGTAATTCTGAAACATGATTTAGGGATTTAGGGTTAAATGAAATTGAATTTAGGATTCAATTTTGAGTAAAAATATGAGAGGAGAGTGCATCGGAAGCTTGTACGCATTAGCAGAGAGGACATAAATGGGACAACCACTGCTTTTTAATTTCTCAATTAGAGACAACATTTGCTATGGCAATAATGGGGCTTCTGAAAGTGAAATAGTGGAGGCTGCTAAAGAAGCAAACATACATGAACTTGTAAGTAATTTACCAAATGGATATAGCACTGTTGTTGGAGAGAAAGGCTGCCAGCTTTCCGGAGGTCAAAAGCAAAGAATAGCCATTGCCAGAACAATACTAAAGAAGCCTGCAATTTTACTCCTTGATGAAGCAACAAGTGCTCTTGATGCTGAGTCTGAAGGAATTGTAATAAATGCCTTAAACGCAATACATCTGAAGGAAGACCATGGATTGCGTTCAAGAACCACCCAGATAACAGTAGTTCATAGACTTTCCACAGTGATAAACTCATATACTATAATTGTCATGGACAAAGGTAAAGTTGTACAAATGGATTCCCACTCGACCCTAATAACAATAGAGTCAGGACTTTATTCAAGGATGTTCAGGTTACAGAGCTTCGAAGAAACTTCATAGGTTTATACTTGACATTTTTATACAGATCCTTACTCTGTAACTATGAAAAGAGCCTGTTGTATCAATTATAAAACCAAGGTTTTCTTGAATTTCTTCTCCATTTCGCGCAAGCTTTCGATGCACTCTCCTATCAAATTTTTACTCGAAATTGAATCCCAAATTCAATTTCATTTTACCCTAAATCCCTAAATCATGTTTTAGAATTACCTTAATTTAAATTATTATATTTTAAATAATTCCACGTTTCATCTCTAATTCATGCCACGTTTCAACACTAAAAACGTCACGTTTAAAGAAATGAACAGCTCATCCTCCCTGTTGTACAAAAAGTTCACTCCGTTAACTAAATTTAACGGAAAGGGTTTAATTGATCGAAATGAGCTCTTATGAGGACCCAATTGGGGATTTTAATAAGAAGGGGATCAAATTGGGAAAGTGCCCCAAAAATAGGGACAACTAAAGGGTTTAAACCTATTATTTTTTGCTTGAAAAAATTATTTAAGTTTCCTATTTTCAAAATTAATTACACACTTATGTTAGGAGTGAAATTTGTTTAGATTTGAATTATAGAAAGTTTGTAATTTTTTTATTTAAAAAAATTGTAATTAAGTGAGCTAGTGAGCCAACCCGTTTACTCACCAACCCATGGTGGGTCGGGCCGAGTTGAGTCGAGTGGCCTGTTTTGACAACTATAATCTGTATTATTTAATTATTTTAACTTTAAGACACTTGATTTCATTATTTTAAAACATTTATCAACTCTAATATTCTATTTTCTATGTTCTTATATAGACCTTATTTTATAAATTTATAATTCATTTTTTAATCATATAGTTAAATATGTTTTTGATCTCTTAATTTTTATTGAAAATTGTAATTAGTCACTATTCGAAACTTTAAACTAATTTAATCATTCATCTTAGAACTGCGTGAATTTAGTATTTTAATCAAATTTTATTAATTTTATTTAAAATTTTAAATGCATTTCTTAACTAATATTGGAAAAGAAAATATGTTAAAAAGTACAAACAACTCAAATACTAATATGATATATGTTTGAAAAATCAAATAAATTTATGAAAATTTATTTAAAAATATTAAATCCATATATTTCTAAAATTAAAAAATTAAATTAAAATTATAAAAGACTAACTTTTAATTTTAACTTAAAATTAAAAGGAATATATCTTAATAAATTTAAATTTCCAACAAATTCTACTTTTCATAGAATGCTTCTTTTGACAATTTCTCTTCAGTTTCATTAAATGACTGTAGACAAAATTAAAGACTTATCTATTAAAGGTCAACTATAATATAATTAATTAGGTACCACATTGTAGGAGTTATTATTCATGGGTCAAAGTTAAAAGTTGAATGCCATTAATATCTTGTACCAATATTCTGATTGTCGTACGTGTAACTATTTTAACAGATCATGTTTCAAAAAGTTAACTGTTTCATCATTATTCACCTTGTCTTCGTTTTTTTCACATTCTTTCCAAAGAGCACAAAGTCAGAACTCTTCTAAGGTAAAATAACGTTCCCATGTTATATTTATATCGGAAAAAGTTTTTTTAACAATTTTTTTTTGAGAATTTTTTTTAAGATTGTTCCTAAAAAAATTTAAGTGACCTTTTAGTAATATTTTATCTTTTAATTGTGTCTTTTTTTTTTTTAATTTGGAGAATTTAAATTAGAGAAAAATTGGAAGGATTAAATAATAATTCTAGCTTGTCATTAAATCGACTTGGCTCAATTCAAGTCGTTTATGATGAATCTTGTTATCGATTTTTGTAACACATTTATTTTTAAGTTGACATTTTATAGTAAGCACTTTGATTTTTTTTAAAATATAAGCATGGTCAACCATAGAGTTTTCAAAGCCTTAACTAGATCTTTTGGTCTTGCTATTATTTATGAGAAAAAGAAAACATGTAATTTTTATTACATTTTTTTCTTACCATAACTTCCCTTCTTTACTACTTCTTTTACAGATTTGGTTTAAAATTTTGAAAAAAATAAGAGAGAAATGGTTTAAAATAAGAAAATACCAAAGTGCAGGAAAACTTACTTTGAACAAAGCTTCCATACGTCATTCCTTAATTAGTAAGGTTCATAATTTAGTTGATTTAGATAATTGTTTATCTAATATCAGTTAATTTATTTCAGTAAATTTGTATGTTTTAGAATTTGATTATGATGACTTGGAATAAGAATTGAAAGACGGAACTGAGATAATTAAGCAATTAATTAAATGTTGGGAAACATGAGCTTAATGTTGGTTTAAGGAAATAATAATTAGATTAAGACTATTAGATTGCTTGTTGAAGTTGCTAATACTTAATAGGGACAGAAACAATCTTTATTTTTCTCTGAGTGCCAAAAGTCAAGGCTGATTGAACTACTTATACACTCTTTATCATTCAAATCCAAATATATGTGGCTCAGAACATCCATCTCTTTATTAGATTTTTCTTCTCCAAATATATTTTTCAATTACTTTAAGAGATTAAATTTATACATAATTAACTTTTAAATAATAATATATTCAAGATTTGAAGTTGACTAAAGATTTCTTTACCTTGTAGTATATAGGAAAATTTCACTTTATTAATATTTTGTTATCTAATATTGGGTTAGAGTTAAATTATAAAGCACGACACAAGTAAATTAATATTTTATTTGTTCAGGGAAGTATCAATATCACATAGAAATTGTTGGAAAGTTAAGAGTTAAAGTCTCAAATTAAATAAAAATAAAAAATTTAACATTATATATATATATATATATATATATATATATATATATATATATATATATATATAAACTCATATACTTATTGTTTAAGGATTTTAGATTAAAACTTATATAATTTATTTATGTATAAATTGAGTTTATATCTTATTAATTTTTTTTTTATCTTTTTATGAATCTTCCCTCAGAAAACTCTTCAAATTGGATGATTTATATATAGCATAAAAAATTATTTATAAATCCATGTATTATTATTATATTTTCATTTATGAGAATTAGATATTAATATTTTTAGGTTTTCTATGTAAAAAATATTTGGATTGTTTACACTGTTTGACACATTTTTGCTTCAATATTAATTGAAAAACGCGTTTGAAACAACAAATAAAGTTAAAAAAAAAATTGGTAAAAATGACTAAAACCAGAGTTTTCTAAAGTTGAAGGATTAAATTGTACCTTAGTTTAAAAGAGGGACTAAAACCAAAATCGCCCCAAAGTATAAAGACTAAAAACATATTTAACCCATAATGAAAAAATAAAGAAAAATGAGATAATAATTTATAAAATTTAGTAAATAAAATAATAGATTTAATATATATAAAAATTGTAATTGAAAAACTTGATTGATTACAAATTTATTCTCATAAAAATAATTTAAAATATAATATAATTAGTATAAATTGAATGATTATTATTATATTGAATATAATAATAATAATAATAATAATAATAATAATAATAATAATAATAATAATAATAATAATAATGATTATTATTATTATTAATATTTCCCTTTCCGAAAACACTTTTGCAATTAACAAACAGAGACTTAATGTTTTCAAACCAGTTTGTTAGGACCATTAAATTTCCTAGCTAAATGGGATCTAGGTGTTAAGGCAAGGAATGTAGGATTTAGAAAGTGGAGGATAGGTGGTTGCAGTAGAGTGGACCGTTCAGTTTTTTACAGTGATTTTTAAAGTGCAATTTTAAAATTTGGTGTCACTTCTCTACATGCAAACTTCTTCTCCAAACTTCAGAACTCTATTTTCTCATCCTCCTCCTCTCTAGAACCTCCATATTCTCTCTAAGAATTCTCACTCTTTTTATCTTTCGATTATTGATTAGACCCCGCCTGAGCACTTGTGGTGCTAGGAGCTTTCATTTGCACCGATCTGATTCCGGTTCTAAGTAGGTAAGTTTATCTCCTTCTTGAGACACCTGTTTTCGGGCACATGCAAGCCAAAATTTTAGTTGCATGCGTTCATCTACCTCCTCTTCACAAGAATTCTGATCATGATTTGATATCTTCCTTGTTCAGTGAGTAATAGGCATTCTAGAAAGGTTGGAGTTCAGGGAAACACATTTTGCTGCTAAGTGAGTAGCCGTTCAGTTATAAGGTAAGGGAAGCTTATATAATTTAGTTATGATTATCTGCTTTGTGGATAATTGAATGATGTATATTTGATGATTTTGCTTGATTGTTGAAGTATTGTACGTTGATTTTGTGTATTGATGTTGATATATGGCATGAAAACTGGATAAGAATAGTTCGGTTTGACATCCTGTAGAATTTTATATTTTGTTGCCGAGACATTCGATTTGACATTTGTACGTTCGGTCTTGACTAGATTTTATATCTGTAGAGAGTTTCAGTTGATCGGTTCTCTATTAGCATGTTGAAAAGTAAGCATTCGCCTTAGTTAAGGTTTTCTCTTTCTATTTAACAGTCGGTCTAGTTTAATACCAAAATAAATTAATTATTCAAGATTTTTCCTTGTCTTTGGTATGTGAATAAATGTCAAGATTATTCTCATGGTCGGATTACATATATATATATATATATATATATATATATATATATATATATATATATATATATATATATATATATATATATATATA
>NC_028355.1:12805891-12826572 GCF_000741045.1 Vigna radiata var. radiata
TATATATATATATATATATATATATATAAATATAAATTATTAGTAAGGAGTGTTCGGTCATATATTGGCGCTCGGTCTTTCAAAGAGTGTTCAGTCTTGTACTGACGCTCGGTAACTTAAAGAGTGTTCGGTTATAGCTTAACACTCGTTTTCTTTAGTGCTCGGTCACAAACTAGAACTCGGTCTCTATAGCGCTCAGTCTAAATACTGCTCGGTCTTAGACTGGAGTTTGATTCTAGTAGTGTTCGGTTTTGTACTGACACTCGGTTCTTTGAAGAGAAATTCGTTCTATAGTTAAAGTGTTCAACCTAAGCTCAAAATGCTCGGCCTAAGGTATAAACATTATGTCTAAGTCTTTAGTATTAAATTCAAGTTTATTAGTGTTAGGTCTTAGACTGTATTCGGCTCATACTGGAGCCAACTGGTTACATGACCGTTTGGTCAGGTTCATGAGTTAAGGATATTCTTATCTTTCGGTTTTCTATATTCTTAGGGTTATTTGTTCTTCATAATGAAATATTGATTAAGTGTGATTGTATATGTTGAATACATGAGAAGTATGTTATTAAATTATTGTGAAAGAGAATTCCAAGGAGGAATGTCTCATGAATGGTTTGAATGGTAAAGTATGAATATGGCTAAGTTAAGCTGTCATTTATCCTGATATTCTATGATTATTCATTTTCATGTAGAGAAGACTAAATCATGTGTGAGAATGGTAGGAGGTCCTTTAGCCTCATGGTATTGGTGTACCGAGGTAAGCTTCACTTGACTAACCTCGGGTGACAACTCTTGAAGGTATCCCAACTAGGGTCCACTCGGGTGCATAAACGTCGTAACTACATAATTCATACAGTCTGGACAGTCAAGTCAGTAGTCGGTTATAACATGCATTGGATGTTCGATCAATTCATGTATTCTATGATTTGATTATATTTTGAAATGTATGTATGATTTCTGTATGATATAAATTGATCTGAATGTTAGTATGATTAATTAAATTACATAAGCTTACCCTACTTTTCTGTCTTGTGTTTATCTGCCCGTTCGGGCGTTCTCTTCACTGCGATGATCATCTTGTGGGTGTGAGCAGAAGGCGATAAGGGTTCACCAGAGGACGCACTGGAGAGTGAAAACCTAGAAGATAGTGTAGGATCGTTCGATCAATAGTTTAATAGTTATTTTATGTAGAAACCGTTCGGTTTATAAACTTTTGTATAATCGTTCGGTATAATCGTTCTCTATAAAACCCTTATAACTTGTGCAGTTTTAAGTTTATGAGTATTTTATACATTCCACTCTATAGTATAAATTTTTTACTGTTTTATCATATTATTACATGTTAACTCCTATTATAGTTTTAAATCTATATTTATTGGGATGTTATGCAGTTAAATGTATATATGGGTATATAACTAAAAATTATCTTTTAATACAATTATATATATATATATATATATATATATATATATATATATATAATTTGCACTGAATTAATTAATTAACTATTAATATTTATCGTTGAAAAATATAATACTTATGACGGGAATATATGAGCATATACTTTTTATGAAGAGAAAAAGTAATACTTATGTGAATAGCTTATTATTAGATAATTAATTTCTTTACTTTAATTATATGAATGTCTAAATAAGAAAAGTTTGGGAGATGGTAACAATGAAATATCAAAAGGTGGGGATGTAACTTAGATGGTAGATTGCTTACTTAGCATGTGAGAGGTATAGGGATTGATACCTTGCATTTCCATTTTCGTAAATTCAAGCTTTTTTTTTTTATATTGTTTCTATAATTTAAAATATATTAAAATAATTATTTAAAATATAAATACTGTCTTCGTATTTTTTTTACATTTTAATTAAATATATTTAATATTTTCATTTTTTTAATTTGCAATTCAGGTTCTACTTTTGTAACATAAAGAATGTTTTCAATTGTTTTAAAACGTCATTGTTATTTTATTTGTCTAAAACTTTCTAATATTTCATCTAATGAGAAAAGTGGGCATTGAAGGTGCACACGTGACAGCGGATAATTAGTCTGAGCAAACATTTCTAAAATAAAGGTTAATTGTGAAAACAAAGATTTCAAGTTCACCCTTCATAAGTCCTGACCTCAGTTCTCTGCCTTCTCTTCTCAATTTTTTCATGTTGAACCGTTTAATTTTGAATTAGGTGGTGTCCAAACACTCACAGCGTAGTGGGCTTCCATTTTAACCGGTTGATTTCTCGTTCCGCCACCGGTAAGTCATCTTTCCCTCTCCCGTGCATCCTAGGACTGCAATGCATGCAGTAAATGTGGAATTTTCTTGAGAATTCTACTCTTTCTCTTAAATTCCCAACTCTTTCTAGGTTCCTAATCCTGCATCCTAACATAAATTTGCAATCTATAGGCGTTTCTAGCATTTTCTCGAGGTACAAGAGAGCGGGCAAGGTTTGATAATTTATTGTGCTGTCAATTTGAGGTAAGGGGAGCTAGATATTGTTTTTCATTGTTCGTATGAACTGTGCATGTGTTGAAATATGTACTATTCTCTGGTTTGATGAACAATTGTGTTTTGGTGTGAAAGTATGTTGTATGTAATTGAATGAGAGATTGCGGAACTGTGAATTGGTGTTGTGAATATATATATATATATATATATATATTTGGAGGAGAAGTGTGGTTGTGATTGAGTTATTAGTAAGGTGAATCTGTTTTAAGAACTATTAGGTAGAGTGTTAAGTGAAATTATATAGTTTGGGGCAAAATAGAGGAAGTAAGGGAGTGATTTTGAGAAGTTGATGTCTGAAGTATAATTGGTCTATTGGGGCACTGTTAGTAAGTCTATTGTGACTTAATAGAATCATAAAAATTGTTAAAATAAGGTCCTAGACGGTAGAAGTGGAATTGAGTCCTTAGGTTGAGTAAAAACTAGTGTTTTAGGTGAGTTTAGAGGAAGTGAGAGGGTGTTTATGAGTAACTGAGGTCAAGGGCTAATTTGGGCTGTTGGGACAGTTTGGTTAAGTCATTTGAGACTTGTTAGAAGTGCTAAATTTGCTAAAAACACATTCTATGTGGTAAATTCTATTTTAGACCTCTAGGTTGATAAAATTGGGTTTTTAAAGTGTCAAAAGTGGTTTGATACACCTAGTCTTGGATCTAGTGATCAAATAAATGTTAGTTTTAACATATAAACACGCTTTTCCGTAAAGAACCCCTTTAGTCACTAAAACAGGTCCCAAGTGCATCAAAAGTCAATTTTTATAGTTGTTGTCAGTTGATATGGGCCCCAACGCCCTTGGTGGAGCCCTGGGTGCCCTTTTCTGCTGTTTCCACCTTAAATATGGTGCTTGGGCGCCCCTAAAGGGGGTTGGGCGCCGTTTTCTGCTGTTGTTTTTATTTTTGATAGTTTGTGGGATTTCAGATGTCTGTTTTGGACGTTCTTTAGGTCGTTCTGGGAATTTTTGACCGGAGCCATTGGCGAGGGTCTCCAAGCTGTTTGAATTACTTAAGTATTGGTAATTAAAGGTTATAAAGAAACTTGTGTTAACAAGTGATGTTTTGGTGAAAGTATGTAATGTTTGAGTATGTATGAGTTGTTTTTATGACATGACTAAGGAGTGTCTTGTATGTGAACATGTATATAGCTTGTGTGGTTGGGAAAGAATACGATTGTGAATTTTGGTTTGAATGTTTGTGAGTTGGGAAAGGAATAAAACATGATTTTTTAGTGTGTTGATGATGGTAATTACAGAATCTCTCGGTGAGATTCTTAGTGTTTAGAATGAATGTAGAGGCTTCCATATGGGGGGTTATCCCTAACACTCTAACAGTCTTTCATTCTCACTTAGAGAGGATTGATGCATGTGGTGAAAGTAGTGGGAGGTCCTAGGGTAGGCGCTATCACTGGAGGTCTATTCCACGGTAACGGACTAACCTTGTGTGTGGTCGGGTGAAACTCCTCGGCAATGGCTTTGCAAAGCAGTAAAGGCCACCACAAGTGCACAACCCGCCCCAACTCTACATACATTCTAAGTCCGGACGAGTCTAGAGGTCACTACATGATAGGATACTCGAGTTTGATTAATTGCATGAATATAATTCCTATGCTTATGATGAGTGATGACTTGTATGACTATATGCGTGAATGTCCTTTATCATATTAGTTGGAATTGAATTACCTAGTTTGTTTGAAACCTAGCTTACCCTTGCATTGTGTGTTGTATGTGCTTGCCTTTCCTCCTTGTGATGATCATCCAATCCTTTGAATGTGAGCAGTAGCTGATGATGTGCCCCTAGAGTAAGCATTGGAGGCGGAAGAAGACCCAACTCCTAGTACTTAGGACTTCCATTAAATCCAGATTTAGTTAGCTCTTTATTTTAAAAGACTTCATGTATTGGACATATTCCTAGGCTTTCATTCTATTATGTATTTTGGAGAACTCTTGAGATTTTAATTAGGTTTTAATTCCTTCTATATTTTGGATGACTGTACCCCTTAATATTACCACTTGTATACTCCTAACTGCATGTATATATATATATATATATATATATATATATATATATATATATATATATATATATGTGTGTGTTTTTTTTTTTTTTATATCTTTTATTTATTTATAAAAATTATATAAAAAGAAAATATGGATAAAAAGTTAATGAAGTTAAAAGAGGTGGGTATTTTAGTAATAAGGAAAATAGTTTTATAATTATNTTTAGAATGAATGTAGAGGCTTCCATATGGGGGGTTATCCCTAACACTCTAACAGTCTTTCATTCTCACTTAGAGAGGATTGATGCATGTGGTGAAAGTAGTGGGAGGTCCTAGGGTAGGCGCTATCACTGGAGGTCTATTCCACGGTAACGGACTAACCTTGTGTGTGGTCGGGTGAAACTCCTCGGCAATGGCTTTGCAAAGCAGTAAAGGCCACCACAAGTGCACAACCCGCCCCAACTCTACATACATTCTAAGTCCGGACGAGTCTAGAGGTCACTACATGATAGGATACTCGAGTTTGATTAATTGCATGAATATAATTCCTATGCTTATGATGAGTGATGACTTGTATGACTATATGCGTGAATGTCCTTTATCATATTAGTTGGAATTGAATTACCTAGTTTGTTTGAAACCTAGCTTACCCTTGCATTGTGTGTTGTATGTGCTTGCCTTTCCTCCTTGTGATGATCATCCAATCCTTTGAATGTGAGCAGTAGCTGATGATGTGCCCCTAGAGTAAGCATTGGAGGCGGAAGAAGACCCAACTCCTAGTACTTAGGACTTCCATTAAATCCAGATTTAGTTAGCTCTTTATTTTAAAAGACTTCATGTATTGGACATATTCCTAGGCTTTCATTCTATTATGTATTTTGGAGAACTCTTGAGATTTTAATTAGGTTTTAATTCCTTCTATATTTTGGATGACTGTACCCCTTAATATTACCACTTGTATACTCCTAACTGCATGTATATATATATATATATATATATATATATATATATATATATATATATATATATGTGTGTGTGTTTTTTTTTTTTTTATAATTATACTTAAATTACTTATATTTTCATGAAAACATGTGGGGATGTAGCTAAGATGGTAGACTGCTCGCTTTATATTTATATAAGGTTAGACTCAAAATTTTTTATTACATATATATAATTTTTAACAATTGAAATGAATTATTATAATAGAAAGAATATTTAATAATAAAAATATCTAAATTATTTTTATTGTAGATATGTTTTAGAAGAATTAATTCATTAAATATAAATAATGGATAAAAACGTAAATTGCTTTTAGAGACATGTGAAAGAAAAAAATAATAATTAAAAATATCAAATGACTAAAAAAAACTAATAAATGAGACACTTAAACAAAATGAACATAAATAATAAGATAACTTTCTTAATATTTTTTTTCATATATTTATAGTAGATATGTTTTATTATTGATAATTCTTTTAAGATAAAATTATTAATACTATTTTTAAGTAATAATATTCTATAAAATAAAATTAAAACATGTTTTTTAAATTTAATTTTGTTAAATGAATAAATAATGAAATATCACAAAATAAATACGTAATATAGAAAAACATTTTGTAAAAACCTAGAAATTATAGTACTAGAGTTGGTGGGTAGGTGTATTAAAATAATGAGACCAAGTATTTTATTATAAAATAACTATAATATAAATAGAATTTTTTAAACTCGTCTCGTTACTTTGAGAACACTTTATCTCTCTAAAACATTTTATCTTTGCTCTCTCTCACTTCTCTCTAAGAGTTCTTTATCTCAAGTCGTCTATTTGACGAGCAGGAGGTGCCTAAACGATCACGATGTCAAGGTCTTCCATTATATCCGATCAATTTGGTGTTTAGAGCAAGTAAGTTTTCATCTCTTTCCTTGTTCCTTTTTTTTTATTCTTGATCATCAAAAGAAGAATTGTTTTGCATGTATCAAGTGATCTTTTTCCTTGATTATTGGTTCAATTTGGGTTCTAAGACTTGTCTCCAATTGCCAATTGGTGATTCATAGGTGTTTCTAGAAATTTCTTATGCGAGAAGTAATCGGGGCGTTATTAGAGTTATATATCGTTGGTGTAGGGTAAGGGAAACTAGATGTTTTATCTTTAATTATAAGTATTTTACAAGTTTAGTAGTGGTTTGCTTATTAATTTGGATGAATAATTATGTTGTTAGTTAAATTAGATGTGTATTTTAATATACTTTGTGATCTATGTTTGGTATGATGAAATTAAATGTCTATGTTGTATTAAAGGAGGTTGGTTCTGTGATTGAATGTTAATGTATTGTAATTTTGTTTGGAATGTGTATCTTGTAAGGGTATGGATTAAAGAATTGAAGATAAAGAAGTTATAATGTTGTTTTGAAGAAAAAGGGTGATATCTTAAATGGTGAATGAAAAAGAATTAATGAATTTGCTTGTTGCAGTTAGGGTTGGTCATGAATTGTTTTAAGACATGTTCAACATTGTGATTGTGAGAGATTTGAGTTGAGGAGTGTATGGGGTGGATTGGTAGAGTTTAGTTTGGTTTAGAACTTGCTTTTAGGAAGTGAACTAGTGAAAATGTGAAATAGGGGTTCTGTGTGTGCAAATGGCAGTTTGAGGAGTTTAGGTAAGTCATTTGGGACTTATTTGAGTCCCTAAGTTGCTTGAAATTGTATCACAAATGGTATGATTCAATTTGGGTCTATAGGTTGAGTTTTTGTAAGTTTTTGGATAAGATCTTGAGGCTACTTGCTTAGATTGATGTTAGAAGGGTTTAGACACACTTAGTTAAGTATAATTAGGTACATAAAATAATCTAGGAGAGTTAGAAGTTGGGAAAAATATATTCAATTGGTCAAGAGTGGTTTGGGGTGATAATTCTACACTTTTCGTGTTGCAGAATTATGCAGACTCATTGAGCGAGTGGAAGCACTCAATGAGAGGTCAAGGGGTTTGGGCCACTGTCTCAGGTTTTCGCTCAACGAGTTGGGTCGCTGAGCGACTGAGTTGGGGGATCTGAACCACTGTCTCTGCTCTCGCACAGCAAGAGGGATCGTTGAGTAAAAGGTTGAAGTTTGGGAGCACTGGAAGTTTTATTCGCTCAGCGGACTGGGTCGATGAGCGAGTGGGTTGGGGTCTGGGACCACTGCCTTTGTATTCCCTCAACGAGTGGGGTCGTTGAGCGAGATGACTCTGTGGTTACTCAGTGATCTTGGTTGCTAAGTGACTAGTCAAAGGAGTGTTTTATTCTTTTTGTTCTTGTCTTCTTATGGATTGGAATTACATTTCTATTTATTGTGAATGATGTATAAGTATGTATGAGATTATATGATCAAAGTGATGATGTGATGATGATGTTCAAGTAAAGTGTGTAGTATGAATTTCAAGTATCATGTGAGAAAGGAATTTTTAAGGAGGAATATCCTAAGTTGATTGTTGTGTTATGTATTGAAGTAGGGGTTTCTAGATTTAGGAATGATCCTGACACTCTCAATAACCTCATTTCATATAGAGATAGGTAATTATGCCATAAAGAGTAGCAGGAGGTTCTAGTCTATGGTCATTGGAGGTTCTAGTCTATGGTCATTGGTTAGGATCATAATAGATTTAGAGTAATTAAAATGAAATTATGATGTAGAATTTGTGGGGCAACTTAAGTCAGGGTATGAGCGAGTGATTGGCAGAAATAAGAAATGGTATAGAAGGGAGTGAGCAGAAGCATGTCATGTGTCATAATATAGCATAGCAGTAGCCACTTGCCACCACAAAAGCATAATGAGGACAGCGCTATTCACGAAAGAAATGCGATTGAAGACGAAGCATATCCCCTAAACAAAATTATTCAAGATGCTACCACCTACTTCATCTCACCATTAATTGCATCTTCTATACAATTTCATCACCAACACATTCTTGCTTATCCGTTTTGATGCTTTGCCATGTACGCCAAACCAAAAACAAACAGCCGAATAAGTTAGACACAGAGATGTCAGTAGCATGAACCAACTTCATGCAATTAAAGACTTTCATTGCAACACTATGAACCCAGGCCTTATCCTATCAACAAGCCCACACACCCTTTTAAAATTATTGCATTTTAATCGATTTCACTTCTATTTCTCTCTACTCAATTAATCACCCGGCCTCCACTTTAGTGCAAGCTACATCACCATCGCTGTCACCTACTCTACTTCAATTAGTGAGCTCATACAAACCATA
The DNA here is from genome assembly GCF_000741045.1 of Vigna radiata var. radiata. Lineage (NCBI taxonomy): Eukaryota > Viridiplantae > Streptophyta > Magnoliopsida > Fabales > Fabaceae > Vigna > Vigna radiata. Next base: position 12,814,635 of record NC_028355.1, read on the forward strand.
TTAAAGGATAATTTTTCTGAAAATGAAATAATACGAGACAATGTTTTGAAAAATCAATATACATTTACCAGGTAAAAATAATTATTCTGATATTTTCAAAAGAATAACGAAGTCAAAAATAAATTTATAAATGTTTTGAAGTTGTTGTGATATTGCTACACATTTCTCTTACGTTTACAGTTGTGCATAACTTTGATTTTCAATTTTTATTCATCACTACGGACAAGTTCCCATAATAAATAATGGAAAAAGCGTAATACAATATTTCCTACATCTCTATCTGGTCAGTTTCTTCCTGCAACATAATTTTTTTTTCCCGCATCCCATATAAATAAACTTCTCATTTTGTCCTTTTTGTACTGTACAATAAAAATAAAAAATAAATCGAGTTATACAATTAAAAAGTTTTCATAATCGGAAAGTCATTGTTTTTTCTTCTGTAAAATATAGTATTTGTATTACAAAATTTAGAAGTCAAAATGATTTTCAAATTGTGTAACCTAAAAGTAAAAAATAATTTTCACATTTTGTAATTTAAAAGTTATTAACTTCCAGATTACCAATCTAAATCATTTTTGGCGTTTGGATTGTACGATTTAAAAGTCTAAAATAAGTTTTTGATTATAAAAGAATAAAATGGAAAAACAAATTACAGGAGTGCAAATAGAAAGGTATCACTAATATCATATGCAGTCCAAGCTAGAACGCAACAATCAGCTGGGTTACTTTTTAAAGATAAAAATGGCTTAGAACAGGGATACAAAAGACGCCCTCTTCTAGCTGTAGCGCAGGAAGAGATAATTTTCAAAAGAAAAATGAATGAACTACAAATGTAATTCATTACATTAAACATTATATATGCTTAATATTTTACATTCTGTACTTTTTTGTATAAACTCTCCGGGATAAAACATGATCCACTACGACTTCCGTTAGTACTAAACATGATCCATAATGACCAATGTCAGATAAAATATCATGCTGGATTGTGCATAACTTGAATAGCTTCGTGTTCTTTTTGGAAGAACAATTTGGATGGGAAGGATATTTGCTCGTCGTATTAGGCACAGCTGTTGCTAAACTCTTGGCACCATCAGTCCATCATGCAAACCTCATTTTAATCATGTAAACTAAGCAAAAGCACTCAAATAAATAGGATCGGCTCCTTTGATTACTTCGCCTGTCAAAAAGGGGAAGGGGGAAAAAGTTAATACCGTTCTCCAAGCCTCAAGCAACGCAGATATTAAACTTCTTTATCCCGTGATACCTATGTAAAGGTGTACGCTCATTTCAAGGTATATATTCCTTGTAATTTTGATAAAGCTGAAGGATAACACTGCTGGGAGATGAAGGAACCTGTGCTCCAAAAGCCCTGTAACTTTTTCGCATCTACACCACGTAAACCAACTGACTAATTGAAACACCAATAGCATTGTGCAAAAAATTGGCCTTGCAGAATTTTCTTGAATTATCAATTTCATGATAAAAATAGTTCATCAGATTCCATTGGAGATGTCCAATACCGCAGCAGTGCTTCTACAGTTAACCTCCGAGTGGCACTTAGCATTGAGATAAAAAACCGACAACCATCAATTTTATACTCTTCAAGAGGATTTCTATGGCCAAAGCTCCTAATGTTCACCTGCCATAAGTCTGAGATAAGCCTTAGCTGGCAAGAAAGCCAAAATATTTATGAGAGCAAAAAAGGACATATTACCGCAGAGCTGAGCCTATTCATGTTTACAAGATGATCTCTCCAGAAACAATCAAGAGTTTGCAAAAGAACAGCTCTCTGTAGTTAAAAAAATATTAGATGTAAAAAATATTTTACTTTTTTTAAGATAGAGAAACTGAAAACTCCACAGAGATGGGGGAACAAACAGCAACTAGAATAGAGTGAGCCAAAACAGATAATAGAAAACAATCTTATACTGTATATGGTATCAATGCAAAATTTACCATTTGTACAAAACGCATCAAAGGTTCTCCAAATTAGAAAAATGTTCATGTACAGATCCCCTTGAATCAATAGAAAGGGAGGAGCATTCATCAGAGTAAAAAACAGAATCTAATACTAATTACTGACAACCATTGGGATGATTTTATTCATCATTACTGCAGTAAGACTCAATATTTCCTTTTCTACTTTAAAGGATAGGCAATGACTATGTAGGCCGGTATGATTACTATTGCAGTATCATTTCCCTACAGTACAGATTTTGGATCATAGCTTTGTAAATCTAATATGTCTAAGTAACTGTCAAAAATAAAAATTTCATTGTGTTTGAGTGTGGATGTTTAGGATGGAAAAACAGATGGTAATACTGATGAGAAAATGGAGTAAAACATTAGGCACACTCAGCTCATTTCCTCTTAACTTAAGGCAAACTATTGTTCTATGGGCTCTATGTTATTCCTTTCCTAGGTCATTATATCAAAATGGTTCTCTAGAATCTATTTTCAATTTTCATTGCCTAGTTGTAGCTGATAGTACATAGGGTCTGTTTGCAAAAACTATCTTGAAACACTTAAAAAAATGAAATAGGTTTTACCAAACGCTTAAGTTATGCAAAAGTTAAAAATCAGATTTTAGAGAAACTCGAAAAAGTTTTACAAATTAACTTGTGCATAAATAAGTTTTTAGCTTATTCATTTCAAATTTTCTCTTAATTTGCTTCTGCTAGAAGTATTTATGATTAATCCTACCATTGAACATACTCCCGCTGATCCTTAATATAAAAGTTTAAAGGTAATTGATAGTCCCTTTTACAAGGCATTTTATAGTATCTACGAAGCATTAGATTTCTGTTCTATCTTTGTCCCTAATAAATATTAAGAATGTGTTTTTTTGTTAATAAAGAATGAGAAGAGAATTTTAAAAGTTATCCATAATAAGAGTAAATTTGGTACATTGTTTTAAAAATTCAACAAAATCAACTGAATTAATTATTTTTATTGGTCCATGTGATTGTATAAGTCCCTTACATCAAGGATCGGACCTGATGAAGTATCATGTTTTATTGTTTGTTATTGGTTTCGAAATCTTTGAATGCAATTGCACTGAAATGAAATAATCCGTTTATGGTACTAACACAACACAACTTTCTGTACGATTGAAGCTATTATTTACGTTAGTAAATATAAGGCAGGCAACAAAATGTTCAATTACAAGAAAAAATAGTTGAATAGAATATCTTACCTCAATTTCCTTTGCATGTGTCTCATCATAACCAGACTCTTCAACAACATGTAAATATGAAGCAATTAAAAAATCTCCAAGATACTTGCGAAGAAGATTAGAAGTGGTTTGATACTTCCCATTCCTACAATATGCTTACGATTAGTGACTATTAGAACTCCATTAAACTTCTATAATCCACAGTAAATTAAGTAGTTTACCCAATTAAATCATCTGTGCAAATAGCAAGCCATCGTCTTAATGACGAGCTCTTCCTGCGTATTCCCCTGAAGGCATTTGGAGGCGCTGGCAAATTTGGAAGAGAAAAGTTTACAATATCAACTGAACTTGCATCATTTAGTAGCCCAAGTGAATTTAGCAAAGTGTGATCACTAATTCCTTCAAAAGATTCTGCCAAAAACCATTTCAGCGTGTCATAAGTAAAAGTTGATTTAGCCAAACACAGAAAGTTAAAGAGGTTGATATATTCGTGCAGGTGAAAGGGCTTAGTTGTAGCAAATAAGCCTACCATGCAACAGCTTTCCACCAACAGTCACAAACTCTTTCAAGAGCTTGCTCAAACCCCAGCTACGTGGATGCTGTAAAATCCATTCAAAACAATAGATTAAAGGAATGGGTGGATAAGAAATATTCAAAATGCTATAGGAAAAGCTGAACCACCTTCACCGGATCAATATTATTGAAGACGATCTCGTCAACCACTGCTTGCATGTACCTATATGCAGTACACACAAATCAAAGAAAGAAGGGAGGAAAGCAGTAGAGAAGAAAATATAACTACATAAGAATAAACCTCAATCACAAATAGGTAAACAAAAGTCAATGACTCCTATTGCAGTCAACACCCTTGTAAGTAAAAAACCCAAGCTAACTCAGCATCAGTTTCTAGACGCAGGTCAAGATCATATATGTTATAACTTTAAAGCAGAAAGAAAAGGTCCAAGAAGCTAACTCTTTTGTATCTTATAGAACTAATCAAATTTTATATTACTTATTGAGCCCCAACTCAGAATACGAAGGTAAATTATAATTAGTAGAGTAGGGTTAGAACTTAGATTTTCAACGAATACAGGAAATTATAATTATGATAGTACCAAAAACAAGTACACAAGAAATATCTGTTTCAGGCCAGGTTAGTGATACATATCAAGAACTGAAATTATTCATGCTCCAAAGAAATGATAAAGACTCGGAATAGACATTTAGCTGGAAAGATTGAGTCTGACCATACCTCAAATGAATTTCATCCTAATATTGAATAGTACAACAATAAGACATCAAAATGCCAAAATGTTTGAACAAATAGAATAAAAGACAAGAGACATTAAAATTTAACCTAAAAATAAATGAACCTGAAATATAGCTAAAGATTAAAATGACAAAAGTGATTTGTCCTACTATGACCAGTATCAATAACACCAGAACTTGAAGGTTCCCTGACAGAACATGATTCATCATCCCCCACAGAATTTGTACTCAAGAGTCTAGCTTGTAATGTGAAGACAGGACAAGTTTTATATGCTGTATTTAATCCATATTTCTAGTTGATGTTAGATCAAACACCACTCGTGAGATTACCATTAATGCAACTCCCAAAGAGGCTGCATCTAAGACTGGACCAGAGTGACCACAATTAAGGCAGCTTTCCAACCCTCTCCATCCACCCACACATACACTTAGTCTACAAGCCTAGAGTGTGGCAATGTAGGTGGCCAACAGTGGATCTAGAATAAGACTTGATTCCATCATAGAAGTCAAACTTAAGGCTTAATTAAACTCCACAAAACTTTACAAAATGAGAAGTGTTCTAGTTTTATAAGCTATATTTATGTCATGTCTCTAGTTGATATGGAACTAAACACTGCTTTTGATGTTTCAATTGAGGCCACCAAAGATGCTACAACAGAGGTAGGTTAAGGGTAACCACAATCAAGGCGGCATTCCAATAATACTTGATAGACATTATCAAATGGTAGGCACTAGAGATTTAGAAGAAAGCTAACAATGAAACTCTAGGTCCAACCATGAGCTATATTAATTACAAAACAGAATCATCTAATTTAGAGCTAACTAATACTTTACAGTCACCTACAAGGCAGCAATAATAGCTTAAATTACTCATCATATAAGTGCTTAAACCTAACAGCAACAATGACAATTTAAAGGCACTCACTGGAGTATGTGTTGGGAACAGCTTTCATCATCTCCTGTTAAGATTAATTGCCTTAGATCATAAACATGCTTTCGTTGCACCTTATACAATAATAATACAAAAACAAATTAGTTGATAATGATTTTACATACTTGAAGATAAATTCCACAATTCTGTTCTATATAAGTGGCCAAAATTTTACTCAATGACACACACGCACATATATAGAGTTAAACATTTATGAATGTGACTCACATAAGTTGTCAGAAATGTATTTCTCAACAATATTTTAATTTTATTATTCTGATTACTGAATAAATAGGAGATGGCACAAAAATTATATTTTGGGAGAATAAACAGACTGATATCCCTTAGATTTCTTTGTCCATTACTGCTCACAATTCTCCTATCAAATATTTGTTTATTAAACATGATTCTGTATGCTCCTGCAATTTCCATATTTTTAAGAAGCCAATATGATAGATAAGCTAATAAACTCCAGCCCCTTTTTGCCTTATTTGACCGTGCTCCTTTATTGGTTTATCTTGTATGAGAATATGGAACAATTCTACTGTTCTTTTTCCAATATTACTTTTAGTTTCTCAAACACTCTCCCAAAAGGTGAATCTTTGCATTGAATGTGCCAACTTTGAATTCTAAAGCTTCTTCTATGGTCAAAACATTCTTTTATCAATACTAATGACATTCTGCAGGTTAGATGGCCCATATTTCTTTCTCTATGCTGATATATATGTCATGTAGATCTGAATCTAATATTGTGCTCGTTTGTTTCTCCATTGCCAATCTATGTGATTCCTTTGGAATAAACTATTTTTCTCATTTTCAAAGTATTTGGTTTGTACTAATTCATTTTATCAATTTCTGTAGATTCATTTTCAGGGGTTTGGCAAGAAGAAGCAAAATGAAATCAAGTGAAAGAGTGTGCCAAGGAAAATGTATGTTAAGCTAGTTTTGTCAACCCACAAAACTAGCTTGTAAGGTGAGGTTTGCACCCACATATATACTCTAAATTGACCTAATCTCTAGTCGATATGGGACTTCCAACACACCCTCATATAGAGGTACATACATCTCGTGCGTGGAATTAGACATTAGTGGATGGTTCGATAGCAGGTGAAATGGTATGCCCAACAAACACGAATCTCGCTAAGATAAGCTCTAACTCATGACTTTGATACCATGTTAATAAGAAGTAGACTTTAAGCCTAACTCAACCCTACAAAACCAGCTTGTAAAATGAGGTTTGCACCTACATATATACTCTAAATTAACTTGATCTTTAGTCGATATACGACTTCTAACAATGTGTGAAACCCTATATCTGTTTTATTTTCAGAGAATATAATACTATCATTGTATTCGATAGTTGATTGCAATTTGCCGATTCAATTGACACCAAGTGCAAACTTTTGAACCTACACATGTTAATAATTGTGAAATAGAATATGAAATTAAAAACCAACTTGATGGGGGGATCTCCAACACATGCCATGACAACCAAAAAGGGAGTCCACAAGGGAACAAATGCTGGGGGAAAGTCATTTGAAAAAAGTAATCGTGGAGATTATTGTTCATACTGTAAAAGATCTGGACATACCAAGGAAACATGCTTCAAACTCCATGGAAGAAATAATGTTCTTGAGCACATGGGAAACAATAGCGGGTATGTTGCTCAGAATAGGAAACCACCAATCAATCTAGTACATTACCACCACCAAATTTTGATATGAAAGCTTATAGGGAGGAACTCGAGCGCTTGAAAGCAATGGTTGAATCAATGAGTAAGTCCTCTAGATCATGTACTTTGTCCATGAAAGGTAAGATTTGTCTCAATACTATTGGTCATGTGTCTCAAGGTATTTGGGTTCTTGTTTCAGGAGCAACTGATCATATGATACATTTTCGTGTGTCCTTCGACTCATGGTAAAAGAAATAGAGAACAACTTATTACAGTTGCGTATGGTCAGGGTATACTTATATGCGGCTTTGGGAATATAATTTTGGACTCATGTATTGTATTAAAGGATGTTTTACATGTTCCACAATTAGCCAATAGTCTTATCTTTGTGCAAAAACTCACAAAGGATTTAAATTGTTCAGTAACATTTTTCTCAACTTATTGTGTTTTTCAGGACCTTTGCCATGGGGCAAACATCTCCTCATAGTCAATCTCATAAGTTTTGGTATATCCTTCTGGCACCAATCTAGCTTTATATCTTTCTATGACATGATTGAAAATAATAAAAGTCATTCTCTTTCTCAATCATATCATACCTACAAATGTCCAATTTAGGTCAAAATTGACATACTCAATAACACAAAGAAAATGTCAATGATTTGACTATTAGATTGATTATAAAAAGTTATTAACTGGTGTAAAGGGAATTTTCTTGACACAAGGTATCCTGTCGTGCATGTGTGAGAGAGAGATTAAATAATAATTGTGTAACTTGTACAAACTATTAGTCTGTTCAATAACTTAAAACAAACTTTATATAATATTTTATATTCTTTCCTATTATTATTATGTTAATTCTACTTAATCATTACAACTTTTTATTCATAAATTTAGTTATATTCATATATTATTATGTGTTATATGAGTGTCTCTAATACATAGTTATAATTATGTATTAATATTTTTTTCTATATTCTTAATGGGAGTGCTTAGCTACACGATCTGTCTATCACACTTTCTACTATTGGTTAAAATTGATTAAAATCTACAAAATGATGAGTCAGACTCAGTAAATAACTGAGACCCTAGACATTGTGATTTCTAATAAATTTAAATCAATAGAAGTCAATAGAAGTGTATTAAAAAAGTGTTAGCATTTCTCGTAAGTAGTGCAATGTGTTCATAGTTTTATAATAGTTTAATATATAACTAATAATGTTAGCTTTTATATTTAGAAAAAATAATTTAGAAGGATGAAAGATATATTATGTGAAGGAGCTCCAACAATATTTTATTCATGGACTCTTCATATAGAAAGTGAAAGTGTAACAAAATATCAAATACTAACAATATCTTATAATCTAATAGCTTTCTTTTATCTAAAAATGTTTAAAAATTGAAACATTAAAAATAATCTCCTAAAAGCTAGTTCATTTTCCAGATATTTAGGCATATATTCTCAACACTCTTCCTTGCCTTAATATCCCCAAAGGCTCAATTTGAATTTCAAATTTAAAATTTGATCTCTTTTTATACTTGTTTTCTTCCTCCTTTTTTTTTTCTTGTAATTCTTATCATTTTGTTTCCTACGTGAGATCACATCTTCATTCAATTTGACCTTTTTTAGCACCTTCATTCGTTTATCAACTTCATTTTCTTTGTTTCTAGTGGACTGTGATTGGAGTGCTATTGTGTGCTATTGACCACTACTGATATTCTTGCAAGTTATTCTTAATACTTGAACAAAGGTTTGCATGGAATAAAAGTCTATTTCATTCCAGAAAGTATTCCTAATTCCAGCTTTACGTAGTTGAATCAATATAGAATATCACAACAGAAGTCATAACTTGTTATACTGTAGACAACATCTAACTAATTGCATAACCTCTGGAATGTGTATTTTTTAAACATCTCTTAGTAGTCGAAACATACCTCCAATACTTCATCAAACTCAACGAGGTTCTTCCTTATGCCAAAGAAGAATTTTTCTGCATTGATTTGCAGCGCCAAAAGCTGTAAACATGTTGTGTCCCAGTTAGCATTGGAAATATGAAACTCATTAAGCACAGCAGCCAGACACAAGAAAAAAAAAAGATGGGAAAAGAGACCACAAAGAAGGTATGTAAATAGAAGAAAAATCAATATTTTATTCTATTAGTTAATAAAGAAGAAATTTATCATGAAAAAGAAAGAAAAGGGGAGAAAAGCAGAGTTAAGGGCCTATTTGTTCCTATTCTTGAAAAAAATTTCTGATTCTGAAGAAAAAAAAAATCGTTTGATAAGAATAGCTTCTGAAAGTAGTTTTCAGAAGTCATACTTCTTTCAGTTGTTAAAATAAAAAACTAGAAATTCTTTGAAGTTATTTTGGTTTTCAACTTTCGGTTTTCATGTACTTCTTTGCACTATCCCATCATTTTGACCCATTCCCACAATCTAGAAATTAGTTCTTAGTTTTTGAAAACTATTTCATAAAATTACTTTTAAAAACTAAAACAAGAAAACTATTAAACACCCTAAATTCTTCTTAGACCAAATATTTACTTATCAATATAATAATTTAAATAATAAATAGATAATAACCTGCTTTACAATGGCATCACCCTCAATTGGCAGATCCTCATCATTTGTAATCTTTGAGATAAGTCTTACTGCCCATTCAGTATCAAAATTGAACTTTTGAAACATCTCATCCTGCAAGCTATAACACGATGAGATAGTGTAAGAACTAACTGACAGCCCTTAATTAGTAAACCACACCCAGCCATGCCGCTCCCCTCAAAATACACTACTAAGAAGAAAATATTATTTGATAGTTCCTTCATAAAACTCAAGGTTTTTCCATTTTAAGCAAAAATCAAGACATCAATCCAAATTCATACATAAATAGTTAAATAAAAAAGACAGTATATTAATAACAACTGTTTTGTATATTGGAAGAAACTTCAAATGCAGACAGAAAGTAAATTTTACTTTGGCCTTCCAATTCCTTTCAGACTATATCGACCAACAAAATTATTTTTGAAAGGAAAGTGTTGTGAACTGACTTATTAACCAATGGCCTCAGAATTGAGAGCCCTTAAGCCCAAAGAGTGAGAGATATCAGCAAAAGAATAACTAGTGTGTGCAACAGAAGCAATGGAACCAAAGGCCTAACGATCCCCGTACCATCCATGGAAATTGTTGGTAGTATGTTACATATTTTGCAGGAGCAGACTACATAATAGAATCAAAAAGAGCCAAAGTTTACTGCATGAGTTGTTTTAGGTGGTCAACCATGCAAAGCAAATCAATGGTGTGACAAATTTTGCTGCAATGGTCACACTTGAACCATGACCAATGATCACCGTTATTGTGATAGCGACTGTGTTATCCTCCTTGTGAGATCGAGGTTGGATTAATTGTGATTCAGTGGTTGGTTTAGAAGGAATGCAAAGCAAAGAAGACCAAGTAGTAGACATAGTGAGGGCAGATGGGGATCCTAAAATGTAATCCAAACCTAGGAGTACTCTACAGATAAACCATACAAAGTTAGCAAAACAACGAGGATTCTCCAATTCCTTGGCAAGGACAGCAAATGATAAAAGTTCTTTAAAATCATAAAGACCATTTAGACAACCTGAATAGGTTGACATGGTTCCATGAAGTGTCTGTGCCACAATCGGATCCATGTGGCACTAACATACTCAATAGACATTTTGTATATTGTTAAAGATATTTGTTGTAATCTAGGATAATATCTGTAGAATCTTCCTAATTAGAGGAAATAGATACATAATATTTTATTTTATTTTATTTTCCCTAGGTTTCCTAGTTTTCCTATTTCCCTTTTTAAGAGAACTAGATTATTACAAATAGAAGGTTTGAGAATGTATTTTTTATGATTTGAAAATAATAATAAGTCTCATTTTCAACTTGGTGTCAGAGCTCCTGATCTTAGGGGCTAGATTCTGCTGCAAGAAGCGTACCGCCGCCACTGTCCAACCACCGCCGCTGCCACCGTCGCCGGTCGGGGTCGTCGATAGGGAAGAAAGGTGCGCCCAACACCGACAATCACAGAGCTAGAAGTCGCTCCTCGAACGGAGCCGCCACGCGCCGCCACCATCACCGGTGCGTGTAGCCCACGCACCCACCTCCGGCGAGACCCACTCGCCGCCGCCGCCGCCACAGACAGGGTCGCCGGAGCCCCCTGAGTCCGTTCCTAGGGTCGGTGACGACTAGTTTTGGCTGTATTTGAGCAGATCTGACTCTGACTTTTACGTTTTGCTCCTGTTTTTCCGGTGACACCCACTCGCTGTCGCCGCCACAGAAGGGTCGCCGGAGCCTCCTGATTCTGTTCCTTGGGTTGGTGACGACCCGTTTGGCCTTTATTTGAGTAGATCTGAGTTTGAAGTTTTTGCCCTTTTTTTCCTTGAATACGGGATGTCTGAAGAAAAGAGTATTCCTTTGGAGGTACCCACTGACTTACCAAATATAGGAAGTACCTCGTGGTTGGATGGTCAGAATTACTTACAATGGAGTCAATTTATTTTAAGGATTCTCAAGAGTCGATCCAAACTTGATCATATAGATGGAGGAGGACCAACACCAGATGACAAACATTTTTCAATGTGGGATAGAGAAGATTCTTTAATTATGACTTGGATGTGGCAATCCATGACTCCAGAAGTAAGGAAAAATTATATGTTTCACTCTTCCGCAAAAGAAATATGGGATGATTTACAAAGTACTTTTTCTTTAAAAAAGGATCTTGCTGCTACCTATGATATNNAGAANAGGATATTTAATACAAAACAGGGCTCCCTTTCCGTAACAGAGTATTACGGGATCTTGAATGGTCTTTGGATGGAACTCGATCAGATCCAAACAATAAAGATGTGTAAAACAGATG
>NC_028355.1:12829740-12831082 GCF_000741045.1 Vigna radiata var. radiata
TCTTAAACAATCCCCCAGAGCATGGTTTGGAAGATTTACAAAAGCAATGGTTTCCTTCGGATACAGACAAAGCCAAGGAGATCATACTCTATTCATAAAGCACTCTTCTGCAGGTAAACTCACTTTATTGCTTGTCTATGTGGATGATATGATTATTGCAGGAGATGATGAAACAGAAAAATTGGCATTAAAGGGAAAATTGGCAGCTCAATTTGAAATGAAAGACCTAGGAAAACTCAAATATTTTCTTGGAATAGAGGTTGCCTACTCCAAGAANGGAATTTTCATCTCCCAAAGGAAATATGTACTTGATCTCCTCAAAGAAACAGGAAAGTTGGGATGTAGAACCTCAATTGTTCCTATAGAATAGAATCACAGAATTGGAAGTGAAGAAAGTGCTCCTGTAGAGAAGGCCCAATATCAGAGATTGGTGGGAAATTTGATTTATCTATCACACACAAGACCAGACATTGCTTATGCAGTTAGTGTAGTGAGCCAATGTATGCATGATCCAAGAGAGAGACATATGCAAGCAGTTGACAAAATTCTCCAATACTTGAAGTCAAGTCCAAGAAAGGGGCTATTATTCAAAAAGGAAGACACATTGAATATGAAGATTTATACTGATGCTGACTATGCAGGTTCTATTACTGATAGAAAATCTACTTTTGGGTATTGTGTATTTCTTGGAGATAGTTTGGTAACATGGAGAAGCAAAAAGCAAGATAGAGTATCCCGTTCTAGTGCAGAAGCTGAATTTCGAGCCCTTGCTCAAGGAATGTGTGAAGGANNNTNGATGAAAATCATCTTGGATGATCTTAAAGTCAAAGTGGAGCACCTGGTGCAACTTCACTGTGACAATAAGTCTGCTATGAGCATAGCCCATAATCCAGTACAGCATGACAGAACCAAACACATTGAAATTGACAGACATTTCATCAAAGATAATCTTGACAGAGGCTTTGTGATTACAACTGATATTCCTACAGAACTTCAAATAGCAAATATTTTCACAAAAGGGCTTCCTCCGAATAGATTTCAAGATCTTGTAGGCAAGTTGGGAATGATTGATATTCATTTACCAACTTGAGGGGGAGTGTTGTAATCTGGGATAATATCTGTAGAATCTTCCTAATTAGAGGAAATAGATACATAATATTTTATTTTATTTTATATTTCCCTAGGTTTCCTAGTTTCCCTATTTCCCTTTTTAGGAGAACTAGATTATTACAAATAGAAGGTTTGAGAATGTATTTTTTATGATTTGAGAATAATAATAAGTCTCATTTTCAACTATATTATATTTAATTTATAGTGTGTTTATGTTAATTAGGGAAATATA
>NC_028355.1:12833053-12867204 GCF_000741045.1 Vigna radiata var. radiata
TAGGGAAACATTGTTCTTATTTTATTTTATTTTATTCTTACATATTCATTTGTATTTGGGCTTAGCCCATATTTCTTCTATTATAAATAGAGAACCCTATGTGTGTATTTAACACAAGGGATTAATTTCAATATATAATTTTCACTATATTTAACATATATCATTAGCATAAATTGACTTGGCCCGTGTCAAACCAATTTACACCTATTGTGGGAGTGAAAAAAATATATTTGATTGAGGAATGAATAGTAGACACCCTACAAGGTTGAGGCATCAATGTTACTCCATCAAGGTTGAGCCGAAAGGTGAAAGGCGGGAAAAGGTCAGGCCGAACGGTAGAAGGTGGAGAAAGGTCAAGCCAATGGAAGGTGGGGAGAGGTCGAGCCGAACGATGGAAGACGGTGAGGGTTCGAGCCAAACGGCTGAAGGCGGTGAGGTCTCGAGCCGAATAGTGGAAAGCGGTGAAGAACTGGAGCCGATCGGTTGAAGAGTTACTATCCTAACCGTAGTAGCAGTTAGGATGGGTGTGAAATATTTATAGTAAATAAAGATATATTCTAGGGAAATATTCAGTATAAGATATTTATATTAAATAAAGATATATTCTAAGAAAATATTCAGTATAAGATGGGCAGGAAGTAATTAATATAAATAGAGCTAGTTTCTATTGTTAGGAGAAGGTTTTGATTATTGAGTTTGTTGACAGGCGGCTACAGTCTTGTGAGGGAGGTTATGCTCCCAATTATCCTTGTTTACTTTTGTTAATCAGAATTCTATTACCATTAATAAGAGAAATTTATTCTTTCATTATCTTTTCTGCTTACTGTGATCGTGGTTAATTAGATTTCTTACTCAGAAACCTAACAGAAATATGGTGAGAGGAGTTTGGGGGATGAGGGCATGGGTCATTCTATGGAAGAGAGGTTGTCAGAGTTAGTCCACAACAAGGCAATGCCAGTGGTTGTGATTGTCAGCCAAAAAAAGCTTGTCAAAACCTTGTCAGTAAGGTACGGGAACACTGACAACAATGAACAATAAAAGACAGCAAGAGAAAAAGAGAGATTGGAAAACATACACGGTTTCAGAAACTTTAACACCCAAGAGGAGTGGCAGTGGGTCCACGAGAAAAACACAAACTAGGATTCCCTTCTTGTTATAGATTCAATACCATGTCGAGAAGAGAGAAATTAAGAATGTGTTGGTTTCTTGGAGACAAGAAACCAGATTTCAAATTCAGTCTAAGAAATTATCACATAAATCTTACTACACAATGTACGATCACACTTTAATTAGGAAAAACATAATACAGAAAACATCCAACAGCTTCCAAGGGAAGAAAATCCCTTCTACACAGGACAAACCATGTTCTAAAACGAAAATACGCACCCCTGCAGGAGGAGCCATTTCCCCCTTAAAAGATAATACCTACTAAACTAAATAACTTCCTCTAACCACCCATAAACTGTCCAACTACTGTTAACTGTTTTGTAACTTCTAATTTTGAACCTTTTTTCTAACATACACCTTAAAAGTCTTATCAGAATGTGTACAATGAAATTTGTTTGTTTAGACCACATCGGAGCTATTCAATTTATAGAGGAGAAAAAAATTACATAATATTCCGAATATCATCAATTGATAATTATATCATTAATTACTATATCAATAGGATTCAAACATATCTACAACTACAAGATTCTGACACTATTATACTCTCCAATACCTTGTTGCCATGTATACATTATGTTACACACTTCCACTAGTATAGACACATGAAAACCAATGAATTTGGTTATTGTCTCTCTTCTACTTACGATAATAGTGTGTTTGGTTTGGTATTTGAAACCTTAGATGCATGTTTCAGATGTAAAAAATGGTAGCTACGGAGAGTAGTTTCAGCTTGGATGTGGATCACATATCACTTTTAATTAATTCAGTGTCAAACCAACCATGCATTTATAATATTATTCAAAAACAATTACAGCACCCAAAAATCAAACAATAGTTTGCCAACGAGTAAGATTGAGAAGTGAGTAGTCTACTATTACTACCTGACCATAAATCGTGTTGATCCTGGATCCCCTTGTCTCCCTGCTCTGCCACGCAGCTAGAGAAAAGAATATTACAAGATGTGAGAACAAAAATGCTAGGATGAAGATAGTAACAATAATAATAATAATAATTATTATTTTTATTATTACTATTATTATATTTTTACGAATAAATGGAGAAGACAATAAGTTTTCCATCATTGAGGTACTTAAATTAGCTTTGTAGGACTTCAGTATACTGTCCCAAACTCTCACGAAGCCCCAATAATATATTATTGGAGGCATAAGTACTAATATTTGTTACATGTTACAAATATGTCTACACTATATGTTTTTTGTATATAAAAGTAAATAACACTTTGATACCAAGTTAACATTATTCATGATCAAACACTAAACTAAATAAAAAGAATATTCCGTATATAGCCAAATCAGTCAAGAAATTATATCATTTAAGCTGAAACCAAATTAGTCATGGATTGTGAAATTCGTTAAGGAGTCCGATCAAAGAAGCTGCACTATAATTGTCTGTCTGCAGAAGCTAGACACATACACAAGTTCAGAAAACAATAGCAACCAAATGACATGGTCATATCCAAAGTTAAATGTCTCTAACAGACTTCACAATACACAGGAACTGTTACCCAATTCAGCCACCACGCAGTAAGGATTCTGATAGGATGATGAGAGTGTATGTGAGGAGAAAGAAGAGCAAGTGAAGCGTTAGTTGACATTAGTGGGCCGAACTGTTAGACAGTTAGGAGGGGTGGGACTTATTTCTGTATAAATAGCTGTGTGTAATAGAAGAAAGGATTTTTGACTGTTAGTATATTCTAAACAGGATTGGTTATCCTTGTTGGGGGAGGTTAGGCTCCTAGAGTACCTTCTATTCTTGTATTCTTTCTTGGAGATCAATAAAACCAGAAGTTATACATAACTTCTGCATTGCTTTACGAGTGTTATCTGGGTGAGAGATAAGGTTTCTTTAGCAGAAACCTATCAGATTCTTCATGGGAAATAGCTTTTCCCGGTTCAAAACAATTTAACACTTTACTCCCTAACTAAATAAAGGATTTCAGAAGGATTACACGGGAATGCTAGATTTTAGCATCTCGCACCCATTAATCATACATTGCAAGCAATACAGCAAAACAGGTTGGAACGTTACACTTTTACCATGCTAAGTACTGTAAGGACCAGTCAGAGCAACAAACTTCAAGGGAAAAGGGTTTGAACGTGGATTATATGATGAAAAAATAAGGGGTAAAAGGGAAACAGTGAAACAGGAAGTTAGAAGAGTTAGTTAATTTAGTTTTCCTTATAAATGAAGATAATGTAGGTAGAAAGGGGACTTTTGGAAATATTGTTGCAGATTACCGTGCCAAGGAGTAATATCCTTTGAGAGGCGTTTGTATACCATCGTTATTGGTTAGTAATGAGTTTTCTGAAGTAGAGGAAATTCAGAATTTTTTCTCCTTGTGTACTGTTGTCTCTTGTTAGGCTTTGAAATTTTTAATTCTGAAAAGAGGGTCTTAGCAATTACCCACCTGGTTATCTATTCTCCGGGACTCATGTAAAGATGTACCAATCACATGAAGTCCCCCAAGCCTTTTTACCTCAGAACCTTCTTTCAAACAATGTTCTTCACAATCCTTCAAAACTGACAGATAGGTAAGTGCTACAGTTGGACCAAGAGGGTAGGTCTCAGATTCTTCATTAGCAAGCTTCTCCAGCTCTTCCAAACTATATGAAAGATTCATTTCAATAGCCTCCAAGATAAAAGATTTAGCTTTCTGATATGTCCAACTTTTACCCTCACTTTTGGATACATATTTGGCTGAATAATTCATGTTGCAGAGAATATAAAACTTTCAAGTTAAAAACATGTAATTATGATGAAAAAAATTAACATAAGTTCATCTGAAACGAGAAAATTTCTCAAGTAGAACCACAGACCCATTAAGGATGTCTTAGCCAGTAAGGCCATTGATGATGATCCAACTGTTATCTTTGGAAGCACCTATATAAAAAGATTAATGGTAAAACCAAAATTTTAAATGAAGAAAATTAAAATACAACAAGTAAATGTCACAATTACCATTTGTGAAATAGCTTCCCCTGCAAGTTCAACGTTTGGATCCTCCCGTGTCAAAAATGAAAGTAAACTATCCTCTATAATTTCTCTGGCAAGCATCTGTATAGACCGGGAAGAAAATGTATGAAGTCATTTCCTAGATTCAACTCATGCCAAAGTGATGTGTCAAATGGGTGGAGGGTGGCAGCTCAGTTACACTATATGTCAGTCTAGTTTGGAATGAATGGGATTTTGGTTTCTTAATTTTCTTTTGGAGATAATTACATCTATCGTAAAAATTAAGCAAATTTGCTACCTCCCACCCCATTGATTTCCTTCTACTTCAAATTATTATTAATTTCTATCCAAATATTTGCAGGTGAGTGGTAGAATTGGGATATGAAAGATTTTGAAAGTTTAAACATATGAATTTAAGTGGAAAGAAACTTAAAGAAATTTGAAGAACTTTATAAGATATGAACCAGGGTTTGAAGAAGAGAAATTTGGGATCTTTTTTATTTTGGGTGAAATTGATATTTTGGTTGATAGGTTTTGTACAAATCAATTTGTAAGTACTTTTAGTAGAAAAAGAGAACTTGAGGAGTTTGGGTACAAAAACCTAACAAGGGAACCAAATTTTATTGATTTTTAAAAGACACGCTTGAAAGGCTTTAAAAAACCATGGCAGACACAAATCAGACAATCCAATCTAGAGGGACCATAAATGTAATTAAGCCAATAAAAAACCACCAACTTCAAAAAGTAATACAAATTGATTTCTTTTTTTCTAGGTCATTTTGGCATTCTTAGACAAAGTATGCTAGGTTTCATGTTGTTCTCAGAACCTAGCCACAAATAAACAAACCTATGGGCAAACCTACTTTTGGATTTCCTCCAAGGATTATATCTGTGCCCCTGCCGGCCATATTTGTAGAGAGGGTAATGGCATGTTTCCGTCCTGCCTGTGCAACAACTTCTGCTTCTTTTGCAGCATACTGCATTAAATAAGGCGGAAGGGGCTAGTGAGGTAGGAAAATCTTTAAAAATGAAACACTGTCATAAAAATAAAAAGACAGTATATGCTTTAGAAGATACCAACAATCTATAATTTGACAAACCTTGGGTCTAGCATTCAGAACATTGTGAGGAATATTCCATTCCCAAAGCATACCAGACAAAAGTTCCGAATTTTCTACACTTCATATGAAAAAAGAAGGAAAAATAATTATTCTACAAAGTTGCAAGACTATTGACTGCTCAAAACAGAAAAGCTTATGTGCATAGATTTGTAATATATGGCCCAGATAAGTAAAGAATCCAATATAAATATTCCAAACATAAGTATGACGAGGAAGGGAAAAGGTAGCTTAATTTAAACAAAGATAAACTGGAGCAAGATTTAAAACTATACCACTGAAAAGACATACACTAATGCCAAGACATAATCATCAAAACCTAAGCAAATTAAATTCCACTCCTTCAATAATAATGCAACACAGAGAGAAGATGGTTGTCAAGAATCAAATCCCCATTATGTATAGAAACAGTAGACACATCGACACAGCCCTTTTAGGCTTGCCTCCTCAACCAAAAGCAATTTTGGTCCCAGGCATGTACAAAAGCTTAACTTGTCAGCAGAATTTTTCCCATTTCAACAACTACACCCTCTTAAAGCTGAAGCTGTCAGCAACAGACCTAATAATAGTTTATATCTCTAATGAAGAGATAACTTCTTGAAAAAATTGTGCCATTATTGATAATTTAAAAATTCAATTTTTTTTTTTCAATTGATCAAATTTCTATTCAATATCAAGACCGTGTAAATATAAATATAAATTTTAGCCTGCACAACGTTGAACAACAAATAATAAGATATGGACACACTATAACACTAACAACCAAGTTTTATCCCAGTATATTGGGTTGGCAACATGGATTAATCATCAATAATAAGGCCATAATAAAAACAAAATCTCAGAGAAGCATTTAAGGTTTATTCAATGATTTTTCTTAACAATTTGGACACTAGAAACATAAAGTTAATGGGCAGTTTGCAAAAGTCAACATTAAACAGACCACAATTCCTAATTATCTGTTTATAAAAGCAATTTCAAGACAGCTAAGGAAGCATAAATTTGAAGTATAACAACATATCCATTTTAAATGGTACAAAAGGACATGACAAGTTCAAGTAGTAATATAAGTGTCCAAAACCTGTGTTAGTAGAAACAAGTTAGTTTGCATACGTATTTCTTATAAGTTCTTTTGTACAACTAGTAAGTCTCTTGTACAGCTGTAGGTTTCTTTGTGAGCTAGTTTGCACAGCTGTCAGTTCTTGTACAGTTGTCAGTAAGCAATGCCTATAATTACATCTTGTATTCACGTTTCAGAAGCATGATAGATAATAAAAATATTCAATTCAATGTTCAAATTCTTCTCTCTAGTTTTACTCAGTTCAGTTCGTCTAAGACCCTGAAGAAATTGCAAGCACGTATGAGAGTTCTTTCTTGATAAATAGTGTCTATCATGTGTTTCAGAATTCACAGCATTAGGCTAAGAAAGAAATATTGCAATAATCATTTGTTCTTAAAAGAATGCAAAACATGTCCAGTGATAAACAGCACCCATCATACTAATCATAATACTTACCTAGTTGTTCCAACTAAGACAGGCCGACCTTGTCCAAACATATATTCAACTTCTCGGCGTACTTGCTCCCATTTCCCACGAGCAGTCTTGAATAATTTATTAATAGAAAAATCGTACACTTAATAAAAATAAGGATTTTTGTCATGGAAAAATGATTGTATTGAAACTACAGATGCTAAAGAAACTATTAAATAGCATACAGCAAAAGCTTGAATTGGTAAATCTTTTCGAATATTAGGAAGATTTGTGGGTACTTCAATGACTGGCATCCTAAACATTTTTAAGAACTCTTTCTCCTGCAACGATATATACCACCATCATGAACTGATACAGAGCACAAATTGTAACAGTTAAACTTGAATACAATGTCAGAACTACATAAATTTTTACTTCTGTTTTGGCAGTCCCAGTCATTCCTGACAACTTCGGATAGAGCTTGAATAATGACTGATATGTGATCTGTGCCACAACAACAGAATCTGCCTGTGCAAGTTTAAACCTTTGAAATTTAGAATCAATTAATTATAATGAGAAGTGTCATGAAACGAAAAACAAATCAAAGAACCGACATATATACCTGAATCTTCAAACCTTCCTTTGCCTCCACAGCCTGGTGAATCCCCTCAGACCATCTCCTTTTCTCTTCAACTCTACCTGTCAGCTGAGATATTTTCGGAATTTGTTTCATCATATTATTAAGAAAACTGTTGTAATGTTAGATAATATCTTTAGAATCTTTCTAATAAGAGAAAATAGATATATAATCTTTTATTTTACTTTATTTTTCTAGTTTCCTTATTTTCCTTTTTAGGAGAATTACATTTTTATAAATAAAGGGTATGAGAATGTATTTTTCATGATTGAGAACAATAAAATAAGTCTTATTTTGAACTTGATATCAGAGTCTGGTTAAAGCCTATCCTAAAGATATTTGTTGTTTGTTGAGTATATTGTTCTACTCGCTATCGGACCGCTATTAGACCACCCTTTAATGTTTAGTCTCACGCTGGAGATGTATATACCTTGGCATGAGGAGTGTGTGTTAGAAGTTCTACATCAACTAGAGATAAGGCCAATTTAGAATATATAAGTGCAAACCTCACCTTACAAACCGGTTTTGTGGGGTTGAATTAAGTTTAAAGTTTATTTCTAACAAAAACTAATAGCAAGCAAAAAGAAAATGAAAAATTATCTGTTTAATTATTAAATGAAAACAAAAGATTAACACTTTTACTAGAAATACAAGAAACAATAATGTTCAAGATATAAACCTATGTATTGGGTTCAACCCAATAACTTATGTGAAAATTAGTCCTCATTATGGCACCAAAGCCTCTAATGACCAAATTGTTAATAAATTCATTTTTTCCACCAAAGCCTCCAATTAAGAAAGAATAATGAATCGTAAACTTGGACTTTAATATATTTTTATTCCTTTTAAATACAACTTGGTAAACTATAGGAAAGAGAGAGTGAGCTGAAATCTTACATTTCTATGACAGCACATACGTTTTATTTATATTGAGAAAACTAAGTCAATACAATAAATAGAGGAGATTCTCTAATAATAAAGATATAATAGGAAAATAAAGAAAAATGTTCCCAGTAATGCATGTACAATCTAGATTATATTAAGTATGTTGAAATATAATGTAATTTCTAGTAGGCTTTTTAGAGTGGGCTTTTTAGGAGCTTTCTGATTTACCTTTTTTATGTTGATCTACTATCCCTTAAATAGGGCAATATGTGTATTAGGGAAAAGTGAGCAGTAATAATAAAAATATTTTTTGGTCTTCTTCCGTGGAGTTATGGTTTCTTGGTCAAGGATACCATGATCATCTTGAACAAGATATTTCCACTGTACTTGATGAAGAGAAATCTCAATGGCATAAGCTTGATTTTCAATTATGCGTTGTCCTATGGCAATCTGTTGAACAAGAGGTCTTAGAAATTTTGAGACCTTACAAAACGTGCCCCTCTTTTTGGAAAAAAGCACAGGATATCTTTGCTAATGATGTGCAACGTCTCTTTGATGCAACTCAAAGAGTGACTTCCCTCAAACAAGCCAATCATGATATGGTCGCTCACATAGGAAAGGCTCATGCTGCCGTAGAAGAATTGAAGAGTTTCTTTGTGGCTGATTCTTTAGAAGGCATAAATAAGAAGCTTGATAAGTTTTACATGGTCTTAATTCTAAGAAGTCTACACTCAGATTTTGATCATGTTCGTGATCAAATGTTAACTGGTGATTAAGTCCCATCAATGGACAGCCTAGTTACTCGACTCCTTCGAGTACCTTCATTAGTTAAAGATGAAAATTCAATTGATGGTATTGATACATCAGTTATGGTAGCACCACAAGGAAGAGGAGGAGGCAAAAGCAATCGAGGAGGACGTGGTAGTATACGTCCTCAATGCACATATTGTAAGAAAATAGGCCATACTCGAGAGAAATGTTATGCCTTACATGGATATCCAGACAAAGCTGCTCATGTTTCTAAATCTGATGATCTAGAATCCAAATTTTCAAATGAAGAGTACCAAGAATTTTTGAGGTACAAGTCTGGAAAATCTTCTAATCCTAACCAATTCTCCTCCATGTCCAATGTGTCAACTGCCTGCATCTCTCAATCTGTGGAAGGTCATAGCCCATGGATCCTTGACTCAGGTGTCTCAGACCATATCTCTGGTAATATTCCTTCATTTTCTTCCATGTCCTCTCCGAAAACCCCTCATTTCATTACTATTGCCAATGGATCCAAAGTTGCATCTCAAGGAATTGGCAGAGTTTCCTTATCTCCTTCACTAAATTTAAATTTTGATTTGTATATTCCTCATTGTCCTTACAATTTAATCTCCTTGAGTCAATTGACTCGTTCCTTCTATTGTTCTTTAACCTTTACTGCTAATTCCTTTGTTATACAAGAACATGGTACGGGTCGTCTGATTGGAGATGGACATGAGTCTCGAGGACTTTATTTCTTAAAACATAGCTCTTTAGTTTCCTATTTTACAACTTCGTCCCCAAAACTTTTGCATGATCGTTTGGGCCATCCAAGTTTGTCCAAGTTGAAGATGATGGTTCCGAGTTTCAAGAACATTCAAGTCTTAGATTGTGAGTCTTGTCAGTTAGGAAAACATGTTAGATCTTCTTATCCTAAAAGGTCTGAGACACGATGTAATTTTCCTTTCTCAACTATTCACTCTGATATTTGGGGACCAAGTCGTGTTACTTCGTTTTGGTTTTAATTATTTTGTAACCTTCATCGATGAATTCTCTCGGTGTACTTGGGTTTATTTAATGAAAGAGAGATCTGAACTTTTGTCCATATTTATGTGCTTTTTTAATGAAATTAAGAACCAATTTAGGAAGACAATTAAAATCCTCCGTAGTGAGTAAGGAATATTTTTCTACAACGTTTTCTTCATTCTTATCTTCCCAAGGAATTTTACATCAGTCAACATTTCCTCACACTCTACAACAAAATGGTATTGCAGAGAGAAGGAATAGACATCTCATTGAAACTACATGTTCCCTGATGTTGAATACTAATATTATTGTGCATCATTGAGGCGATGCAGTCCTCATTGCATGTTTTCTAATCAATAGGATGCATTCTTCCTCTCTTGAGAATATAATTCCTCATTCTATCATTTTTCCAAACGACACTCTATGCCATGTCTCCCCACGTGTATTTAGGTGTACGTGTTTTGTCCATAATGTTTCTCCAGGTCTTGATAAGCTCTTCGCAAAAGCTATTAAGTATGTCTTCTTGGGATATTCTCATCTTCAGAAAGGGTATAAATGTTATTCTCCCTCCACCAAGTGATATTATATGTCTGTTGATGTCACATTCTTTGAGGATACACCTTTTTTCTCGTCCTCCATAGAGGATCGTTCATCTGTTCAACAAATGTTTCCTCTACCATCATGTGATCCCTTGGTTATTCCTGCTTTTGTACCTCAAACTCAAAATGTGAATGACATTGTTCCTCCACCTCTTTTCACATATCAGCGTCGCAGACAATCTCAAACTCAAAACACTGAAGATCCTCGTTGAGACTCAACTCCTCCTCCATCAGCTCCCCAGACCATGGATCCTTCATCCTCCTCGCCTTCTCTTGACTCAGATGATAATTTGGCCATTGCCCTTCGAAAAGGTATTCACTCTACTCGTAATCCATATCCTGTTTATAATTTTTTGAGTTATCATCATTTGTCTCGTCCCTATTTCTCTTTTGTTTCCTCCTTATCCTCCCTTAAGATTCCTAATAATATTCATGAGGCACTTGATCATCCTAGATGGCGACAAGCCATGATTGATGAAATGCAAGCCCTTGATCACAATGGTACTTGGGACCTTGTCCCTCTTCCTCCTAGTAAGAAGCCCGTTGGTTGTAGATGGGTTTATGCTATTAAAGTTGGTCCTACTGGTGAAATTGATCGTCTAAAAGCTCATCTAGTAGCTAAGGGATATACTCAAGTTTATGGCATTGACTATTGTGATACTTTTTCTCCTGTGGCTAAAACCAGTACAGTTCGTATTTTGCTTGCTATGGATGCCATTTGTCAGTGGCCACTTTACCAGTTGGACATTAAAAATGTCTTTCTTCATGGTGATCTAAAAGAGGAGATATACACGGAGCAACCTCCTGGGTTTGTTGCTCAGGAGGAGTCTAGGTTAGTTTGTAAATTACGTCGTTCCCTCTATAGCTTGAAACAATCACCTTGAGCTTGGTTTGGTAAATTTGGTCGGGTTGTGCAAAATTTTGGATTGAAAAGATGTGAGGTGGATCATTCAGTGTTTTATTGTCATTCTTCTCCTGACAAATGTGTTTATCTCATGGTGTATGTTGATGATATTGTTATTACAGGGAATGACGTCACTAGAATTACTCAATTCAAGAATCATTTGTTCAACCACTTTCAGACTAAAAATCTAGGTCGTCTAAAATATTGTCTTGGTATTGAAGTGGCACAATCAAAAGAAGGTGTCATCATTTCACAAAGGAAATATGCTCTTGATATTTTAGAGGAAACAGGCCTGACAAATTGCAAGCCCATTGATAATCCTATGGACTCAAATCAAAAGTTAATGAGAGATCAAGGTGAACCTTTCTGGCTAGTTGGAAAACTCATCTATCTTACAATAACAAGACCTGATCTTTCCTATCCAGTGGGAGTTGTGAGTCAAATTATGCAAAATCCACATGTTGACCATTGGAATGCAGTGATTCGCATTCTTAGATACGAAAAGGGAAACCCAGGACAAGGATTGTTGTATGAGAACAAGGGAAGCACTCAAATTGAAGGATATTGTGATGCAAATTAGGCTGGTTCTCCAATTGATCAAAAATCTACTACAGGATATTGTGTTTTACTTGGAGGGAACCTTGTATCTTGGAAAAGTAAGAAACAAAGTGTTGTTGCTCGATCTAGTGCTGAAGCTGAATACCGTTTTATGGCTTTAACTACATGCAAACTTGTGTGGATCAAATAACTTCTTCAAGAATTGAAATTTTGTGAAAATGAGCCGTTGAAACTATAATGTGACAACCAAGAAACCCTTCATATTGCCTCCAACCTAGTGTTTCATGAGAGAACAAAACATATAGAAATTGATTGTCATTTTATTAGAGAGAGAAGTTGTCCAAGGAACTTGTCACTGAGTTTGTCAACTCTAATGAACAACTCGGAGACATGCTGACCAAATCTCTAAAGGGGGCTAGAATTCAATTTATATGTTCCAAGCTTGGTGCATATGATCAATATGCTCTAGCTTAAGGAGGAGTGTTGAAATATAATGTATTTTCTAGTAGGCTTTTTAGAGTGGGCTTTTTAGGAGCTTTCTGTTTTACCTTTTTTATGTTGATCTACTATCCCTTAAATAGGGTAATATGTGTATTAGGGAAAGGTGAGCAGTAATAATAAAAATATTTTTCAGTTTCTCTCCCAATTTTAAGTAAGTATGTAGGATATGTTCCATATGCCTATAATTATAACATGATTAAATTTAGTTATACCTTCCAATATTTTTCGTTGGTTTAATCCTCATAAATTTAATTTTACAAAATTCTGTTTATCATTATTTAGTAGTGACATTACAAGCATCTAGACACATAATGTCAACATTATTTAGTAGTGACATTACAAGCATCTAGATACATAATGTCAACAAACACTGAGGTAGCAAGTTAAATACATGTCATATCAATAGTAAGTAATGACAGGGAGTGCTACATCTTCAAACTTTTTAAATTTGAACTCTCAACGCTCACAATAAACCGAAAAAATAATGACAGAATGGAATTTCTTTTACTGATGGTGATAGAATTCTCTTAATAACAAAAGTAAACAATAATTGGGAGCATAACCTCCCTCAATTACTTGGGTGCATAACATCCAACTATCATGCTAAACAATTTCATGAATCAGAAGCTATATATCACATCTAACTAGGCTATACATGTTTCCAGCATAACAGAAGGGAGATTTTATGTGTGTGCACATTAGGCAAGGGCGGACAATAAGTAGCCCCTAGTACAGTTTGTATCCATTCTAAACAGACCCTTAGGTTAACCTAGTTTCCACTCCATTTGTTTGAAATCAACATATCTAATATAAGTGAATGCATGCCAAGTATATGCACTAAAACATCAAGTCTGTTCACACTTTATAGACAATGCATAATTTGTAAAATCAAAGGTACATACTGCTAGTGAATTTAAAAAACAAAAATGGACTACAGTAACCAAGATTTCAGAGTACAAAAAAATACTACAAACTTGTAAAACAAAATATACTAATTGTATGTATATATTCAGTTTAACCACTTTTTTTTCTAAAGATCCTCTAGGACTTCAATCAGTATATTTTTCTCTACAACTAAGTGATTCCTGTCGTTGAACCCCCTCTCTGAATCGTTAAAAGCAGAGTACCTTATTGTGGCCACAAGAGTTTCTCCTACGATGAATTTTAGAAAACAAAGGAACTAACATGTGGCCAAGAATCACAGTACACAACTGAAGTTTGTCCTATAAATATCCAATTTTAAAATTTAAAAATCTACTAAATTCCAAACCAAGGAGGAAAAGTAACTTCATTATTCCATTAACCTTGCATGGACAACAACAGGTATGCCCAACAAAAAGTCATGTTACTCATGTTGTGTATCTGCGTAGTGTCATAGGGTACAATGGATCAAAAAATTTGTGTTCCTGTGTCATGTTTTCCTGCAAGTGTTTGCTTTCATAGGTAAACAAAAGTTGCATAATATTAAAAGCATAAAGAAACCTTGAAAGTACCTCATTGATAATCAAAGCCTTTCCATCTCTAACAATGTATTGCACATCTCGACGATAGAATTCTTTAGCTTTTATAGCATTAATCACAAATCTGCAGTAACTCAACTCCTACTAGTCAAATGTAATTTAACTGATTGGACAGGAACTTCAAATTCCAACATGTTAGCCAGAGACTTCATATAAAGCACCCACTATCAAATAAATATAACAATTATGATTATGAAAAACTAATCTAAATCTCTAAGAAAGTTTATGCACTCAAAATACCGTGATTACAAATATAAGTTGTAAACACAGAAAAATATAAAGCACGTGATCTTTTTTCACAGGGGTGTCATTTACATATATGTCAAGGGATCAGGAGGTTTTACTATATTAGTGTCTAATTTGTCATGCTTTTGTTTTAATTTTATTTTCTCTTTTTTAAGGAGGACAATCCCTTTTTAATATTATTATTTTTTACTGAATAAATTTATTCTTTTTTCATTGAAAAAGAAAAGAAAAAATTTTAACATGTACTCTACTGTTTAGCAGATTGTGATGTTAATGTTATATAATTCATCAAAAAGAGAGATCATAATGGAAAAAATGAATAAGATATGTTGACATTAATGCTAACCTACTTTTTGCCAAACTACCATTGGGAGTACAAAACAAGTAAACACCAACCAATGTTAAATGAGCAACAAATTATTAGAGTATAAGAATACTCACCTTGCCCAGGGATCATTTTCATCCCAAAGGTCATTAGTTTCTAAAGCCATTTCGGCAAGAGCAATTCCTTCCTCGGTCAACTCCACAGAATTATCTTTAAGCTCCACTTTGTAATGCTGTTAATGAAAAAAAAATCAGTGTATAATACTATCTAGATAGACTGAGCAGAATGGAAAAAGGAAGGAAAACAGAGTAAATGACATGATGAAGTGCAAGAGAATGTACGCACAGTGCCCTGTTTAAGCAGTTCAGCTACTTTTGCAGCAACAGGGAATCGTGCAGCATCTTTACTAGCCTGCAATAAAGAAGGAGAAGCAGTCATCTTTCATTGAGCTTGAGTAGTTTAAATATTCTTTCTAATACCGCTAACCTGGGTATGAAAGAGGGGGATGATAATGATTTAGCGAACCACAAGAAGCAAAATTACAAATTAATGTTAAGCCTACCTCACCACTGATTAACAAAGGATTTCTTCCCTCGTCTATCAAGACAGAATCCACTTCATCAACAATTCCAAAATGAAAGGGCTTTGGCCTGTTTTCTTGTACAATAGTCACTCGTAACCAAACATATTTCCAACCAAAAGAAAAGAAGAAAATAACTTAGTTCTACCCAAGTAATACACACTACCATCTCATTACAAGCTGGTCACGATTTCCAGCCAGATTATCTCGCAGGTAATCAAATCCAAGCTCCTAAGGTAAGAAAAGGACAAAAAGGAAGAAAAGAAAATAACATAAGTAAAAATATAAATGTACAGCTAAAAGGAAACAGTGTAAGTAACTGATAGGTGTAATTACCGAATTATTGGTATATGTTATATCACATCTGTAGTTGATTCTTCGTTCTTCAGCATTCATTCCTCTCTGTGCATGCAAACATCAGATAACCAAGTTAAAAAACTTCTTTACTAGACCCAGCCCATTCGTACGTAATATCCTTAAACATGTGCTCTTATCATCTCATCATCAAACACATAGCAGATGAAAACCAATTTTACCACCTGCAGAGAAAAATTACCTGAATAAGACCGACAGATAGACCTAAGAAACGATGAACGCGTCCCATCCATTCAGCGTCACGCTGAGCTAAATAATCGTTAACAGTTACCACTGCAAAGAAATCAAAAGTTAGAGAAATTTCCTTTTCGAAAAGCCAAGTGCTGGCACCTGAAGAAACTCCCCAGGCTATTCAAGCTTCTAGAGTGTTGGCAGTAACACATACCATGAACACCCTCAGAGGTCAGGGCATTTAGATAAGCAGCTAGTGTGGAAACCAAGGTTTTACCCTCCCCGGTTTTCATCTCAGCAATGGACCCATCATGCAGCACTGCCCCACCAATAATCTAACATCAACAAAACTCATCATTCAGTGACATGCCAAAAAGAACAATACAAGCGATATACACATGCAAGTCAATGATAGAATGAGACCTGAACATCGAAATGACGCATTCTAAGTTTTCTCCATGCAGCTTCACGAACAACAGCGAACGCCTCTGAAACATTAATTACGATTCAATCATAAAAACAGTTCAGAGACGAAACCAGCAATGACGCAACAGCATAAAAGAGTAGTGAACCAGCTTGAATGTCAGCAAGCGTAGCCCCTCGCGCGAGGCGGCGGCGAAACTCGGAGGTCTTCGCGGCCAGCTGTTCATCGGAGAGCGCCTTAATCTGAGGCTCGAAGGCGTTGACGGAGTTCACGAGACGATAGTAGTCGCCAACAACCCAATAGTTCAAGCTCGTGAAGTCAGTGAAACGCTTTTGAACACGACCGAGATTTTCCTGCAAGCAAGAAAGTGATGTGACAAGTGACTAAGGCAATTCGTCGAACAGGTAGGGGGCGCATAGCTGAAACGCACCTTAACGGAGGCAACGGCAACGAGAGCGGATGCGCAACGACGTCGTCGCAGGCGAGGCCAGGGCGGAACTAAAGGGCGTGAACGAACGAAGAAAGCGTTGGCGTTGGCATCGGTAGAAGTGATTCTCTGAAGGGCGAAGAAAGGTGGATACGAGAGCGCGGCCATAAAGGTGTGTTGGCAACTTCAACGGATTAGCGCGTATGCAAATGAGCTTAGCATACCACGGTTTTCTTCTGTGGTGTTTATTACGGCCCGAGAAAACTCCGGTGACGGAGCAACAAACGCTTTGGCATTTGAATTATAAAATCAGTTTCATTTTAAATGTCTTTTTGCCATTATAAATTACTTTTATTATATTCTTTGTAAATTTTTATTGTGGAGAATGTTCCTACGAGGATGATAATTCTATCAAAACTCGATGAATTTTTAATATCGTAAAGTCTTTGCACACTTAATATTGTTCTATGTTTCGAATAGGAGTGAAAAATAAAAATTACACTTAATATCGTAAAGAGTGCCTCTCTTAAATTACAATTGTATATCCTACCAAAATATGTTTCTTCCAACCTTCCTATACGGTTTAGATTTTACATTTCCAATTTGTTTACACAACTATGAAAATCACCTATATTTAATTTTGCATAGTGCTTTGTACATTAAAGTCATATTTTCCCCTTTTTGATATCCCATACTTAAGCATATCTTATTGTGTCTCTTCTCATATCTTCATTTGTCTTGTTTCTCATCAAGCTTCCCTACTTTAAGTCGTTGTCGTATTGTTTTAGGCCACAACAGTTTTATAAACTTCTTTACAAAATTATTTGACAGTCTGTAAACACTTTATTGGACATAAGACCAAATCAAGTATGTGAAATTGATATTTCTCAACTTGTTCTTCTCAGCATTTGGCTTTCCATTTATGAAAATCACATCATTCATTTGATATCACACACTACATCTCCCATATTTCATTGAAAAATTCCTCATCTGCCTAGGTTATTTTTTGTATTTTCCAATATGTTGATTCCACAACCCTTGCTCCTTTGTCATCAACCTCCACTTCCATTTTGCTAAGAGAGCCTTATTAAACACCTTTATATCCTTGAATCTCAGCCCCTACATTCTTTGCATCTCTGTGTTAGTTAGAGTTTCCGTTATTTGTATATTGCTACAGTTGCAAAATGAGATAATGATTATATGTAATTGATCATGTAAAGTTTTTATTGAAAATTGCTTCCTTCATTAAATCTCCCTTTACAATGAATGAGGAAAATAATATTCTCAGAATTCTTTATTTCTCAGAAAATATTATCTGAAATATTATTTTATTTTTATTCTACATATAAACTTATATGATAAATATTATTAAAATTTTCATCCACGAAATTCTTTTTTTAATTTTTATATTATTTTAAATGTTAAAACTTATAAATTATGTTTTATTTTAATTTTCCAGGATCATAATTATGACGTTATAATTTTTAGTATTATTTAATTATTATTCTTATTATTATTATTTTTATTAATACCAGTGCATCTGGTTCGACTTCAATTGAAAAGTTAAATCTGGATTCGGTAGTTTGACAGGTCTAGTTCTAAAAACATTTATAAAAACCAACAAGATGAAATCATTTTGTACCGAAAAAGGAAATGAAAAAGTAGAGCTAACTGGTGCAAAAATCTGCACTGAAACTTGGCATGTGTCCTGAATCTGAACTAATTTTCTAACTATGGTATACATTACATTAAGTATAGACCGCAACATTTTCAAGTTATATACAAACCTCAAGAATCAAGCCCGAGAAAGAAATAGTTTTTAATATGTACAGAACACCTTTCAGTATCACTTGGATCATATGTTGAAAATGTCACTTCAAAACCTACCATCACAAGGATGATGCGTAATTTAAGAAAAAAAAAATGGCTGCAACTTGAGCAGTCAAACCAGGATTTGAGCAGATGCACCCAATTAACTCTTACTATTTACTGATAAACCTGGAGGAACCAAATGAACAATGGGTGTTGAGTGTTAAAAATTCAAAAGCATAATAAAAAGACAGAAATGCAGTGATAACAAGTCAACCATTATATCAGATGGTAGTGTCTTGCACTCCATAGATGTTTGTCAGACATTGACTTTCCTTTCAGAACACAATAAGAAGTTATGTTGCCAAATAATTGAGATGCGAAAAGGACAATATTTCCCGGTTGATCATATCTGCCTATAGAATTCAATTGGCATGGTTTACAATAAGCACTCTCTTCTATTGAGTGGGGAGAAAAGAGCAATCTCTAAATGGCTCCGGTTGAATTATTCTCTCTTTTCCATTTAGAGAGACAAATAAACAAGTGCAAGGGGAAATGTGTTATTAAAATGAACAAAATTTACGGGCTGTGAGCTGTGACTTCTTTTATATCAAATATTTTATTAAAGCAACACTTAAATTAACTCTCTTAAATACACGTCGTCGAGGCCTGAATTTAAAAATTTAAAATAATTGGATAAAGTTAATAAATACCTTAATAGACTTGTCAGCATATCCGACGTACAGTTTTCCCTGGCTGTATAATATAGCTGTAACAACAGAACTGTGTGGAATGGATCCATATGGTTTGACATCCAGTTCAAACTCGTCTCCAGATAATTCCTACAATTCACTAACTTCTATAATGAATTTCTATGCTATTTGAATAAACAATATTAAAAAAAATATCATAAGCTGAGCAAATTGCATTGTAATTTCGTAGACAGGGCACAAGATTTTGCATTTCTACCTGTATATTAACATTTTTGTCCCAACCTCCTGTATAAAGACATTTTCCCTGCATACTCATTGCAAAAATGGACCCATTATGCAATGTTTTGGAGTTCATGAACACATCATTCCTCCAGACCTAAACAAACAAATGATAAAAGAGATGTTAAACAATCTTGACAGGAGTTAATTGTGTGGGTCAAGTCCATATTTGACTTCAAGTGGGCTACAAAAGTCACCATTAATCAAGGCAAAAAATATGGGAAAATAAGAAACCTTTATGGATCCATTCTCATGTGCTGCAACAAGCAAATGCCTATCTACAGTAATAGCCATGATAGACCTCATATCTGCAGGCGTATCTTCCCCCAGAACTGTCAATGGACAGTGGTCATTTAGACTCCACAACCGAACTGTACCATCCCAGCTACCACTATAAAGAACCTCATCACAAACAGCAAGTGTGGAAACTACAGATCTATGACCAGTCATTGTGCATATCAAAGTTTCATCCTGGGAAAAGTTAGAGAAACCCAAAGAATGCATTTACAATAAAGTTTTTGGCAGCAAATAAGTAATCAAAGAAAGTTAAAGACTAACCTTTAATGACCAAGCTTTGATTGTTCTATCTCCGCTTCCAGTGTAAATAGAATGATTTTTGGAAACAGCCAAGGAGTGTATACCACTAAAACGCCAATCCTTGTTCTCATTCCATTTCCTTAAGGGATCTTGCCTAAGAGGGGCAGCAACTCCCCAAATAAATATGCCCCCTCCACTGTCACCACTTATGCACAATGGTTCTTCTTCATCTACATAAGCTAGAGCCATGACTTTATTCTCATGACCTCTAAATGTGTGTAAATGAGAAAGGTCCTACATAAATTTATAGTAAATGAGAAAATCTCATTATATCTGAGTCCGTGAAACAGCTTGTACAAAACAACCACAGTAATCTCTAGTAAAATATCCCTGCCCTTCAAACTTTGTAATCATCATAAATCATGCTTTGATGTTGCATGACAATCTAACATCCGAGATGGTTTTTTTTTTTATCAATCCATGTAAGACAAATAATGCAACAATTTTACATAGCACAAAGTAGGGAGAGTCTACGAGCATATGAAGGAAGTATTGCAGAAACAATTTGTCTTATAAATTAAAATTCTAATATTGAAATTCCACTTGAGTAGACCTACGTAATTAGGCTGTGTATGCAAGTTTTAGTTTTTGAAGCCAGCAAATCACAAGTGAAAAAAAAGAATATCCCAACCATTTTCCTCTCTCTTCTCTTATTTATTTAGCTATTAATATTATGACTAAATATTTATCAGAAGGCATCCACTAATGGTGTCACAGGAGGGAAAGAACCCTGAAGAACTATTTATCGGAAAATATCAAAGAATATTTCTAATTCTGTTGCATTTACTGAAACAACAAGGAAGGGGTCCTCGAGCCAAGATTATAAATGAGATCGTGCTATTTGGAATGTGCCCACTAGAATGGTGACACATCATTTTGTTTTAAAATTGTTACCTGCAAGGACCATACGCGAACAGTTTTGTCAAATGAGGAGCTGAATAAATACCCGCCTGCAAAACTAAACAAATACTCATTTAGAACGAAATATAGTTCTGCATTGCATAATCACCACATCTTCTAACGGATCAGAAACGTACAAATGAAACTCTGACCATGTACAATTGCATAGATGAAGCGGCCTAAATCCAGATACTGAATATGAGCTTAATTTATAAGTTTCATTAAACCATGTGGTTTCGAACTATTTTAATGCAATGCACAGAAAGCATGAGAAACTATGACCAAATCAATTAAAAAGCTCCCATTCAACTGGCCTTCAAACAATCAAACCCATGCCAAGTGTCAATTATCAGATATCTTATTTATCACCCATAACTAGTCTTAAGGATATTGTCACCCAAACATTCAAAGAACGGTATCACGAGATATGATTAGTAGAAATAGCATTGAACATAAACTTAGAATTCAGACCTCCAACAGCCAATCCACTGACACAATCAAGATGGCCTCGCAGATCTTTTAGTTCAGTTAATCCCCCAGATAAACCAGCAGCAGAGTCCTCGACAGACTTGTCTTGACCATCTTGAACAAAATTTGGATGACCACCAATTTCTCTCTCCCGCAACTCATGCTTTCTTGGTTCGTCAGACCATTCCTTAGGCAACAGAGACAACTCCCCTAGAACCAGACAGCGACCTGTACTGTCCTTACTTATTGTGACTTCTAAGTTTCCCAGAAATTCAAATTGAGGTTTGACTAACTTATCCTGAATGCACTTCCTTACATCTATCACATCTGGACGGTTTACTGGATTGACGTCCAAACATTTGCAAAGAGTCCTCCCCAGTGACAGATACTCAGAGCCTAGTTTGTCTTCCAAAACAGAACCAACTTTCTCCACCCAACACACATAACTAGCTGTGCTATCACCATCACTCTCTTCATTCATTTCCAAGGTATTCCGAGGCAGCACATTTCCAATAAGAAGCCATAGCAGTACACGGGCCAATGACCATACATCTGAGCCATACCCAATTGGATATCTCAAATGGCCACTATCTCGAGCAGATCTCCTCATGTGCACCAACTCATACAAAACCTCAGGACTTACAAAAATCTCATTTTCCAAGCAATCTTTAGACATTGCTTCTTTCTCATGTTTACCGGAAACAGCATGCAACCGCCTTCCCATCCCCAATACCTCATTCAAATCAACACAAATCCCACCGAGCTCATCAAAAGAGAAACAAGAAAGCCCCAAACAGCCAGCAACCAAACCTTCCAAATGCAAAGAAAGCACAGCTTCACATATACCCTTCCCAATCATTAAAAAATTAAAAATCCCACTAGTGTCCAACTCCAAACCATCCTCATTCCCACCAACAAACCCATTTCCCAATTCACCAAATTTGTCTAAAAGATTACCGCTTTGCCTCTCACACACCATATACAGAGGTCCCTCCGCCCCTTCACTCCACAACCCAAAAACCCCACACACCCTCCTCTGTCTCACGGTAGCTTCAAGAATCCATGTTAACTCCTCTCTCGCAGCCTCGCTCATCCCCTCCAAACACTTAATCACCCATGCAACATAACTAAACCTAAACTTAGAGTCATTCCCAGGAGAGAAACAAACAATCGGAGCGAGACTCACGCATCGGTTAACTCCGAAACAAACCCTACCCTTGGACGAACTGAACCGGCCAAGACAATGGTCGTCAGTTAAAACAGCGTCGAGCGGCAGAATCCAATTCTTCCATGCATCATAGAACTCAGGGGACCAGAACGAAGAGTGATCGCTACAAGAATTGACCGTGGACCGTTGGTTGTGTTTGTGGGAATGATTAGAAGAAGAAGAGGAGTGTTGGAGCGAGAGTCTGAGGAGGTCGATGTTTTTGGGAAGAGAAGAAGGGCCTTGTTGAGAAGGATACTTCACGAGTTGGGTGCAAGCGGGGCACCGAATAGTATTCGGGTACCGTTGCGGAAGCTCCGCGAGACAAGCTTCGCAAACGGAGTGTCCACATGACAAGACCCGAGGAATTGCGTCGCGGTCGTCGAAGGACTGAAGGCACACCGGGCACTCCGGCAGCTCCATTGCCGGCGGTGGTAAGAACTTAATTACAACACCCGAAACTAATTATTTTAAACGGTGTCGTTTGTTACATGGGTTCTGTTTTTTGTTTTTTACGTCTATTATGACGATTTATCACAAACTTCAGTTGTACGTTACCCTGCTGACCTGACTCTTGTGGAAAAATTAGTATCTAAAAAAACTCTTAAATATTATTTTTGTGGAAAAAATAGCTATTAAAAACTACTGGCAGAATTATATAGGAGCCAATTCCTAAATTGCCCTCAGGTATTTGTCTCGTGCGTTCATTAAAACGACGATCTCGTGTTGCTGGAGATCTGAACCGAAACCGCTGCTTCCGATCTGAGGTGTGTTCTTCGTCTTCGCTTCTCTTATTCCCTGTTTGATTTTGTGTGAAAAATGCGAGACGTAGAGGGAATTAAGTGGATTGATTAGATCTTTAATTCCTTGATGCTTCTGTTCTGCTTGTTTGAATGGAGAATTTTTCTTAGGATTTGATGAAACTCTGCTTACGTAGCTCGGAGTTTGGGTTTTGGGAAGTTATTGTACATTTGGGATCGGTATGCCTTGATAACATTGTTAGATCCGTTGAACTTAGGTTATTGACTTTTGCTGTTCGTGAACTTCGTAGCTTCAGCTGATTGTAAGCGAAATCTGGCATTCATGTTTCTGTATGCTTTGCGTGGTTGTTGAGTAGCATTCTTCGTATCATAGATGACTCTTCTTGAACACAGTGGCTTATTTGTTTACTTTCTGCTAAGAGAGTGTACTTATGCCGCATGTTTTAAAGTTTATAAACTACCAATTTCGTCCTTGAACTATCATCCTCTGGCATAAGTGGTTTCTAAAGTAATATTTTAGGCCTAAGTTGATGTATAATAGAATTTGGGAATCAATTTTAGGCTTTTTTAGTATTTAGGATACTACTTATCATGATTTTTCTTACTTCCTGAACTAAAGTAGTTATTTACACTTTAAGGATTTCTTAAGAGAAAGGATCAAAGGTAAAGGTAATACTTTGGAAATAAATTTGGTTGTTTAATCGTTTAAAACTAATTGAGTTTGACTTGTCTGGTATACTGTTGAAAAGAATGTTCTGTCATGGATTCATTTGACTTAAAGTTAACATTTAACAAAATTTTTTAAGTAGAGTATGTTTTAGTGGATTAGACTTGTATTGTAGCTCTAGAGATATGTGGCTGCTAGACACATGGCAAGTCTTTGTTTTAATTTTGGTATAAGGTAGTTTATATACTTATGCGCTATTTCCGTTTGCAGTTGAGTGACAGGTGATAGTGATTTTTTTTTCCTGCTATTCTCACAATTGTTTCTGTGTTCGTTGTTGCTTAACTTGCAATGAGAAGGCCATGGCGGGATCTGGGAGTTCCATGCTGTATTCCTTTCTTCTTTTCACAGTCATTCTCTCACTTCAAGAAATGTACCGTGGGAAACTAGCATCATCAGAACTGTTCACTATACTGGGAGGATTCATCAGCTCCCTCCTATTTCTTGTGCTCCTAACTGTGAGTTCTGAATCCCGTTCTTGATTTCTTTCTCTTCAGTCACAATCGGTGCGCGTTTTCTCAACTTCTCAGCTTTATATGCTGATAATATTATGTTATTTTCTGAATAATAATATCATATGCTAGAAGGAACGAAAATTAATAGTTATTCGTGACATCAGAAGATAAAGAATGTTTATTACGTATCCTTTCCCATTGCATCCCTTTTGATACTATTTTTTGAACATACATTATAATTCATAAGCATACTTGTACAACGGTTTGTCACTAGAAGGCATCAAATTGTGCACTGCATGGGTCTTCCTAATTTTATGAGAAGGAACATTTTGTAAAATGTAGCCAGAAGATTATGGAAAATACTTATTTTTATTACTTTGTAGTTTGTAGGTTAATGTTCATATATGTGTACACACACACATATCCCTGGTTTTATATAATCCTTCTAATTTGTGAAAAGCAAGGTAGCCTATTTTAATGAGAAACATGTGAATTTTTATATTTATCTGTGTAGTTTCTCTTAATTATTTTCTACTCATTATTCTTCCAATAATTCCATAGAGGACAGATCTTTCAAGGTAATTTAAGGTATTTACATTTGTCTTTGCAGTTCATTGGAAATTTGCAGGAAACAATTGGTGCAAGAACTGGTTGGGGTGCTGGTAAGTACACATTTAATTTTGAAATTTGAATATTAATGATAAATGGTATCATTTTATAGTAAAGGAATTTAAAATCAATTTAACAGAATGAATACTGTTTGTAACTTCCAATGTTGTGATGTTGAACATTGAGGCATACTACTTAAAGTTAGGGCACTTATTTGTTAGTGACTTAGTGTACAGTCTTTGATGCATTAGTACTATTAGTTTCCACCAGTTTTTATGGATATGCTTTCCTTTCTCTGCCATAATACGTTCACTCTTTCATTGTGAAAAGAAGTCCAAGCCTGTTGTTTTGTGGAGAGCTTTCTGCATGACGGTTTTACATATGCAGACTATATTATTCTGCCATACTTATAGAAGGCAAACGAGATTATACAAGCATTTTACAGAGGGCTAAAGATAGATATCAATTCTTTATAAAGAAACGAAGATGTCATAAGAGACAGTTTTGTCCCAGACAAGTACCATATTATAAATTGTGATACCTTTTTTGTGAACATCTGCAGTATTACATACTTTTGGTCTCATAATTTAGTATAGTAAGTTTGACTGTATAAAAAAGTTTATTCGCTTGAGTACGTATACATGTAAAAAAAGAAACTGTATGATTACTAGATTTTTCCATAAAATTTAGTTTCGCAAGTATCTTAAACTATTAAATATTTATCCTGAGTTTTTTTCTCTATTAATCTATCTATATTTGGTGTGTTAATGGCGAAATTATTTTTCATTTACATTTTGTCTTTAGCAATAACAACTTTAGCGGCACATGCTGGTGAAGAACTGCAAATTTTATTCTCTAGGTCACCTATAAGGATTCGTGTCTCTAGAAACAACTTCCAATATTGCGTTTTATGTTTATGCAAATTGAAGATAGTTAATTTTTATTTTTTCAGTCATAGTTGCAGAAGCAGTTGCTCTGATTGCTGCAAGCACTGTTCACCGAGTTTGCATCACTACGTGGTATGCTCCTCCCAATCCTCTTTTGCCTTATGAATGAATGAGAGAACCTCACTGAGATGTGCAGTGTGTGATGTATTTAATAGAGTATGAGGCGGGGACACATTCAAAAGCCAATCATACCTCATGTTTTAGAATAATCAAACTGCTGATAATTGAATATAATATTGCTGGCAAACCTTCTTAAAGCCTTGTTAATCAATCATATGACCTCAACAACTTATTGGTGCATGACGCTTTTTTTATTAAGAAAAGATAAATCAACTAAAATAGAATAACATATTTCGAGAAAATCGCTTTTCATATTTTACAACTTTCGTGAGTGTGTGCATTAGTTTTAGTTGCTTAATATATGCTTGCAAATTGCCAATAATCATAATAAGGATGTTTCTATTTCAGAGGGTACACCTTTTTTAATGAAACAAAAAGGATTCTTATGAAGAATATATTAGCAATTAATGATGGCCTAGTTTAGCAAAGTATTGTCATTATCGTGGTCTTGCTTGTAAAGAGGAAATCATATCCAAAACTCAGCAACATAATGGCTAGTTGTGGATCCTTAAGTATTTAAAAACCATTAAAATGCATTATTTTCATATGAACTCGTTGGTGATGTCTTCATATTTGCACAAATGCAGTTTCTTGTTCTCGGCTGGATTGCTGTACGAGGTTAACAAGATTTCTGGGTCTGCTGTCTCAACAAGCGACGTTAGGACTAAAAAGCAAAGTGGGAGAGCTTAAGCATATGTATGCTTCCTATAAAGGCATCTTTAGAAAATTTTCCCCAGTAGTATTAGTTTTATAACCGTAGTATCATCATAAATTATAAGAAGAGTGTTTTAAGTTTGTTTGACATTTCTTTGTACAATTTCAATGATATATGATTTGAACGATCTGTTTCTAACGAAAAACCGATCAGTCATTTCTTTCACAGGTGGGCTTTTTTAATTCATCGAATAATGCAACCATAATGAGTTACGAGGGATTTAAACTTCTGATGGATCCAAGTTCACATATATCGAATGGTTCTGGATTTTGCTCCCTGACATGTGTGCCATGTACACTATTATCTGATATTGCCAAGAATTGAATGCCAAAATCAGTCAGTGTTACTTCTTAACTGTAGCAGGATCTTGGAATTCTATCTAAGATGAACTTTGGTCTGAGTTCATGCATATTTTTAGCCCTTAGCAACTCGAGCGAGAAAGAACTCTCCACCTCCTTTGAAGTGGCATAGCCTGGGTTTACACTCAGCTATTGTGGAGTGTATCCCCAGATATTCGTGTTTAGAGGAGTCATTTCTGGATTTAATGGAAATTAAAACTTAAGGAAATTGAACTTCAAAAATTGAAACTGTTCCGAATTTCTCGTTTGGATATTAGTAAAACAAATTTTACAATGCAAAAACTTTCGCATGGAAAAAGATTGTCTTTCCCCCCATGGCGAAAAAGTTAATGAAATATTGGAATTTAACAATATGATTATAATTCGAGAAATCTACGTAAAAATGAGAAGATTAATCACTAAAATCGTTTTTTTTTTCCTGAAGATATTAAAACGTACAAATCCGATATCAAATAGTCGTAAATTGGATTATTGTGGCTTTTACATGGGTCCGGACTTACCAGAATACCCCCTAATGATGAACAAAATCCATTGAATAAACTCCGTTAGGCACTACTTTGTCATACCGTCCAAAAAATGCAATACTAAAGACCACACAGCCGAAATTCTCTAGTAAGATATCTGTCTTGGAATTTAATTTTTTGTAACAAATATTAAACATCTAGATCTCGTGTTTAGCAACCTCTCTAATCTGCTCAAAGAAAACCTGCACATTGGGAGCATCCAAGCCTGTGCAAGCACAAGACACCAGACAAATTGGCCGAAATATTTGTCACGGATTGTAGGATAGCACAGGCCTGCTCTTCCAAAAAGTGTACGGTTTAAGATTTTGTAACACTGGTACCAATAAACACAGAGTGAGCAATACGGGAAAAAAGAACAGACTCTAAAATTGTATTATTTATTGGAAATGGATTTCTTACAAGAAAATAAATACTACTGTGAGGTATAGCAATAATTACAGACCAACGAAGATGAACAGAGAAAAATAAGAATGAGCAACATAGATGAACTGAGGAAAACAAGAATGAGCAGCAACGATAAACAGAGAAAAACATGAATGAACC
This sequence comes from Vigna radiata var. radiata, assembly GCF_000741045.1. Taxonomy (NCBI): domain Eukaryota; kingdom Viridiplantae; phylum Streptophyta; class Magnoliopsida; order Fabales; family Fabaceae; genus Vigna; species Vigna radiata. The sequence continues at coordinate 12,861,435 of NC_028355.1, forward strand.
ACCCGAGAGAGGAAGAATAATTTTTTCTCTCTTTTCTCTTTACAACCAATTTGACCTTTGTGCTATTTTACTCATCACACATACTCATTTAAATCGTCAAGCAGATAAGGCTGAATGTCAGTATTATCATCCTCTTTCAAATACAACAAGTATTGCTTATTTGCACACCTATAAGTTGGAGAAAATTTTTCATCACATGTGAGACAACCCATTCTCTGGTAATGATCAAAATATTGTTCAACCTTAAAGATCCAATGGAGAACATCAAAACAAGAAAAATCCAGTTTAACATTGCAAACTTAAAAGGATGGGTTTGAAGGGCTAGAGTCCACCTACAGAGCACGTTTCAACATCCTCCTCCATTGTTGATTTTATAGTTTTGAAACAAGTAGAGTAACCCTTGTCACGAGCTTTCATCATGTCCGTCAAACGCTTCACATCGAAGGTAAGGTCTTTCATGTGCATATTTTCCGCCATAATAAATGAAAGCACCAATCTAACATATAACCAATAAAAACGAGTAAGAGAGAGCTATATGTAAAAAAAGAGTAATTGTATTACTTCCTGGAAATGGGTTTCTTATAAGAAAACAAACACTCCTATGAGTATATTACATAGCAACAAAGATGAACATAGGAAAACAAGAATGAACCACCATCAGCTTGACCTTTACGATATTTGTCTCACCACACAGTCCTTTAACCGTACGTTGCTTATTTTGGGTTGTTGGATTTTCCTTATTTTTTCATTTCAGCTGCCGTGTGACCTATTTCTAGCTGTCTGTATATTATCCTCATTTGTCTTTTTTGTAATTGGCTTCCTTGCAAATTTAAACCAGTAGCCGATGCACATTGCAGTGCTTAACTACACCAACTGCATTCACCTTTTTTAATCATGTAAAGGCTCGTTGACAAGAAGATTCATTTTCTCATGAAGAAATTTGAGCACATCTTCTCTCCCTTCCTTTAAAAGCAACTGTCTCAACCTCCCAAACGTAATACGCGATGGTCGAATTCCCTTCTCTATCATCTCTTCAAGCACAACACAAGCTTTTGCGGCATCACCTTTTTCACACAGCCCCTTGACAAGGGCAGAAAAGGTGTGCATGCTTGGAACAAATTGTTTTGACTTCATAAACTTCCATATTCTCAGAGCCATCTTCAGATCATTTTTCGCACAAAACATTTTTATCATCATTGTGTAAGTGTCAGCATCCGGTTCACATAACTTGATCATCCGGCGGAAAACTCTAAAAGCTCTGTCAGTCTGTCCCTGACCAATCATACTACTTATGATAACATTGCAGGTCCTTGAATTCGGAGCAACGCCATTGATCTCCATCTCCTGCAAGACCCTGCGCACATTTTTAAACTTATTTACTTTACAAAAGGCACCAATCAAGGCATTATAAACCACAACATCAGCCTTGATTCCCTTCCTCTCCATCTCCTGGAATGTATCAATAGCATCTTCAATTCGGTGCTCCACTCCATAAGTATGAACCAGGACACTATAAATGAAAGATGTAGGCCTGCAATTGCTCTCATCCATTTCCTTCACAACCTCAACTGCTTCATCAACCCTCCCTGCTTTGCAAAGAACATCAACCATTATACCATAAGTAACAACATCAGGATCACACCCAGCACGAACCATCTCTCCAAAAACCTCCCTTGCCCGGGGAAGATTGGGAGCTCTTCCCCACCCCTCCAGCAAAATGCTATAAGTTTTCGCGTCTGGCTCAAATCGACCCTTCATAGCATCAAAAATCTCCTGAGCCTTCCTCACATTGTTGGACTTGCACAAAGCACTTAACAAACCATTAAATGCAGCAAGATTTGGGACCACATCGTACTTATCCATGACATTAAAGGTGTAAACAGCCTCGTCGACCTTGTTAGCCCTAGCATACTTTCTCATCATGATGCAAAAAGTCTCCACATTTAGCATGCCCTTTTTCCTCATGGCATTAACAAGGTCCCACACGATCTGGTACTGTCTAACCTTAGCCAGAGATTCAATCATCAAGTGATATGCCCTTATGCTGTGTGAGTAGTCTCTCTGCTTCTCTGCCCACTCAAAGAACCGAAATGCTGACATGCCCGCATTCTCAAATCGTTTGAGAACATTTTCAACTAAATCAGGGGAAACTCTAACTCCAGTTTGATTAAGAGCAGTGTCAAGTGCCAGTGTGGGACACGTCATCATAACCTTGCTCACTCTCTCGCTCGCTTCTCCAATCTCCTGAATCGCCTCACTTGTGCTGTGCATTTTTGCAAACAATACCCATTTGGATAATATATTTTTTCTATGGGAACAAAGCTTAATCATTGCGCGGACAAAGCAAGACTTGCAAATTATTCACCTGAAACAAGCTCCAGAATGGAGAGTCTGCAAACCCTAACGGGATATGGCGATGGCTCAAGTCTGAATAGGGGAATGCCGAAAAATTACTGGTATTTCTGTGAAACGAGTTTCAGATCGCCATGGTTTGATGGTGGCTGATAGTGGTGAAGCCGATGTTGTGTTCGAAATCTCTCTAATTGGAGTGGTGAATGGATGTTGTTGACAAACACAACTTAGTCAGCAAAACCTTTTTTACAACTCCATACTAAATGCAAGAATGGATTTTTTTTTTTCTTTTCTTAAAGTTTATAATATTCTATATAAAATTAAGTGTATTATCATATAAGAAATTATAAAATATTTTAAACCATTTTCTAATGTTTAATATGTAAGATAATTAATAAGGAAAAATGTAACAAAATGTATAACCATTATTCTTTTGTAACAGAGAAATGAAAAGGGTGAAATAAAAATCCTATAAATATTTTTTAAACTAGAAAAAATCATTACATTTAATATTTGTCCAAAAGTAACTTTAAACGACTAGAAAAATAATTGAGGACTAATTTAAAAAAAGACCTATGGACAATATATATGAAACATATAATGGAAGACTGATTTATTAAAAACACAAAATGCTCTTATGTTTTTAAATATAAAATATATTTAATCTTATATCTCATTGTTTGAAAATATTATAAATTATATAACATTAATTAATTAGCATACTCATTTCATTTTTTTACATGTCAGTTTTTTAGTGAAAAGATGTTCTTTTTTTATTATTTTTAGTATAGGGTTGTTTGAAATTATTTATTACTTACACGAAGACAAGCAAATATTATTTAAATTTGTGTGTTTTTTAAAATAGAGTTGAGCATAGATCAACCTAAATAAATTTAGTCTAAATTTAATATTTTAAAATTCATATCTAACTATTTAATAATTGGATTTGAGTTGTGAGTTTTCTAAATTGCAGATTTATATTTGATTAAATTTTTTAATGAAAAGTTATTTTTGTTTTGAATATATAAATACAATGATTCTTTAACTGTTAGAAAAAAAGAAAGAATGAAATATTGTATTTCTTGTTGAATGATAAAGAGAAAGTACAATTGATATATATAATTATTTAGACCAATATAAAAAAGGAATATAAGTATAAAAATATATGAACATAAATGTACAGATATGAATAGAGAATAAAATAATTCCAATATCCCCATCAAGCTGCAGCATATATATCCTTAATGCTCAGCTTGGACAACAAAGATTGAAATTNTNNTGGATGCAAAGCTTTAGTATGAATGTCTGCAAGTTGTGATGAAGTAGAAATAGGCAGGAGCTTAATTACACCAGCTTGAACTTTATCCCTTATGANATGACAATCAATTTCAATGTGNTTTNTCCTCTCATGCATGGCTGGATTTTGTGCAATTCGTATAGCAGATTGATTGTCACAAAACAGAGGAACTGGTTATGGCAGAGGCTGTTTCAAATCATGGAGCAAATACCAAAGCCATTGAATTTCACATGTTATAGAAGCTAAGGCTCTATATTCTGTTTCAGTTGATGATCTAGATATAGTATCTTGCTTCTTCGATTTCCAGCTGATTAAGGATGCACCATAGAACACATTAAAATCAGTCACAGACTTTCTAGTATCAGGGCAAGCAGCCCAATCAAAATCACTAAAAACCTTGAGAGAAGGTTCTGTGTTGGAGGGAAAGAATAACCCTTGTCCTGGATTTTTCTTGATATATCTCAGGATCCTTATTGTTGCTGCATAATGATCTTCCAAAGGATTGNAAAGAAATTGACTGAGAGTACTAACANCAAAACATAAATCTGNTCTTGTGTTGGTTAGATATAATAACCTGCCAAGAAGTCTTCTATAGGCTTGCACATCTGAATAGGGTTTTCCTTCTGTCTTGGAGAATTTTGTGCCTGACTGTATGAGGGTAGAAACAGGTTGACATCCCAACAATCCTGCATCTTCTAGTAACTCTNGAGCATACTTCCTTTGTGACAAATTAATGCCCTGTTGAGATCTTGCAATTTCTAAGCCNAGAAAATACTTGAGTTGGCCTAGGTCTTTAATTTTGAACTTTGCATTCAATAAAGCCTTCACAGTTTGGATTTCCTGGATGTCATCACCTGCCAAAACTATATCATCTACATAAACAAGTAAGATGGTGATATGAGCAGAATCACTTTTGACAAAAAAGTGAATAATCTGATTTTGATTGTATGTAGCCCAAAGAAAGTAAAGTAGTTCGTAATTCCATTGTCTAGAGGCCTGCTTGAGTCCATATAAAGACTTCAACAACTTGCAAACTTGGCCTGGTTTTTCTGTTTTGTAGCCAAGAGGAACAGAGACATGTATACCTCTTCATCTAGATCCCTATGTAAAAAAGCATTATTTACATCTAGTTGATGTAAATACCAATGTTTGAAAGCTGCTAAAGCCAGAACCAATCTTACTGTTGTGAGTTTGACAATGGGTGAAAAAGTCTCAAAGTAATCTAAGCCTTCCTGTTGTGTGTAGCCTTTGGCTACTAACCTTGCCTTAGTACTCCCATCAGCATGCCTCTTTATTTTGTATACCCATTTACATCCAATAGGTTGCTTTCCATAAGGTAGATCAGTCAAAACCCAAGTTTTGGTATTTTCTAAAGCTGCAATTTCTTGATCCATGGCATTTCTCCAACAATCATGTTTGATGGCTTGGTTATAGGTTTTAGGTTGACTAACTTGGGAAAGATTCAAGACATATGATTTATGAAGAGATGATAATGCATCATATGAGAGATATGAAGAGATANGATANAAGGTACNTGTGGATGACTGAGTGGCGGAAGAAGTAGATAACATGTTGCAATGATAGTCCTGCAAATAAGATGGTTTATGTGTTGGCCTGGTTGATTTCCTTTGTGGAGTAGCAGTGGCAGGTTCAACAGAAACAGATTGAGAAGAAAAACTGACAGGGTCTGGAACAATAGAAGGAGGAGATGTAGGTGGTAAAGAGGGTTNATCAGTAACTTCTGAGAAAAAAGGTGATGAAGATGAATTAATTTTGGTGACCAAATCCAATGAATTTAAATTTTGTGTATCAATAGGTGAGTGCTTGTCACTAGTAAGAAAAGGAAATATGTTTTCATAAAATACTNCATTCCTTGATAGAAAAATTTCCCTTGANTTGAAATCTAACAAAAGGTAGCCTTTCACTCCTGTTTTAAAACCAAGTAAAACACATTTTCTTGCACGAGGTTGAAATTTTGTTCTATGTGCTTGAAGAGTTGAAGCATAGCAAAGTGAGCCAAAAACTCGCAAGTAACTAATGTCAGGTTTAACATTGTGTAACAGTTGAGATGGAGAAAAATATGTTAAAACTGTGGAAGGTAAAATATTAATGAGTTGCACA
>NC_028355.1:12868605-12936618 GCF_000741045.1 Vigna radiata var. radiata
AGAATAAAATAATTCCAATATTAACTAAAAAAATACATGTATAATTTTAATGATTATTATTATTATAATTGACTATATTTTATATAATTTATTATTAAATTTTAATATAATAATGTGATATCAAAAATCAAATTTTAAATATATTTATGAATTTATAAATATTAAAATTTTAATTCATTATCCGAAACCAACTGCAATTATTTATTTTTTCTCAATTTTATTTATCTAACATTATTCATTTATCCAATCCAACTCGATTGTATGATAAAATTTATTTCATATTTCTTTGAGATTCACAGATTTTTTGTTCACGTAGGTATTTGACGTGAAAATAGAAAATTTTGAAGTTAAAAACTATACAAGTTTTTGAATGATTTTATCAGTGTAACAAATAAAAAGTATTTTAATAGATTAACCAGTAAGATTACATATTTGTCTTAAAATTACGAAAAATGAAATGTAATTAGTTAAAATTAATTTAAAGTAAAGCATGATGATTTTTTTATATAAAAAAATTAATAGGTGTAATTAATTTAAAATAAAACATGACTGGTTAAAAATAGTTTTAATTTAATATTGAATTATAAAAAAAATTAATATTATTATTAATTAATTACTTTTATGATTATAACTTTTAATTTGTTATGTAAATATATTTAAGAATTTTGTTAAGTAAATATTATATTTTGATGTGTTAATAGAAAAAATATTGATTATATTGTTTGTGATTGATTATTTAGACTATATTATGGAAATAAATTTTATGCAGGCCTGGATATAGATATTAACACATACAAATCAAATATTCAAAAACAAAACGTGACTTCTATACCTGTTAAAGTACAACAAGTATAAAAAGTCTTATTTTTTTTATACATGTTGTGGAACCATCAGAGATAAAAAGTGGGTTTTTTTCTAGACAAATGATGCTTTTTTATACTTGCTCCCGAAATGGTAGGTATGAATACCAACTTTTATACCTGTTATAGACAAAAACAGTGTAAAAAATTGATGAGAAAAATTGAAAACTTTCTATGTTCCCGCTTCTATACCTACTTTAAAATAGGTATAAAAAGTCCTTTTTAACATATATAAAAAACATTTTTTGATATAATGATAACATAGTTAACATTTATATAATTAATTAAGGTTAAATACATTCAGTGGTCCCTATTTTTGCTGGTTTTCTTCAATTAGGTTCCGTTTTTTAAAAATGATCAATTTAATCCCTGAATTTGAAAAATCAAACCAATCAAGGACATTCCGTTAACTTCCCTGGACGACGTTAAATATGGACTTTGCTGGCAAGAGTAGCTGTCATATTGCAGACAAATGACACATAATGTGTTTATGACGTGGACTTAAATTATTTGTTTATGCATAAAATTGGAAGAAGCAATGATTTGTTTATGCATAAAATTGGAAGAAGCACGTGATTTGAGTGGTTTCTTTAAAGGTAAAGGTAAAAGAATTGGGGAAATTAGGGAAAGGGTTTAGAGTGAGTAATTTTCTCTTTAATTACTTTTAATTAAAGAGTAATTTTACTTATTAGGATGAGTAATTTTCTCTTTAATTACTTTTAATTATTCTAAAATCCCAACCAGATTTTGAACCCTAAATTAGTTTCCTGATACTGACTATTCATGCAACTCAGATTTGATGCCCCCCCCCCTCCAAATCTTTGAGCACACCTCTGGCAAACAATAGGTTCTCTTCCTTTCTTTTGTTTTGATCCATTAATCAGAAGTTTCAAGCTTTTTCCTTTTCTCTTCATCATGGGTGTTGAATATAACAATGGACAAACCAACTTGGAGGATTATCCAAGGCGTGCTGACGGTGTGGCGATGATGCTGGGAAGGCGTGTTTCAGGCGAGGTTCGTTATCGCGCAGTGGACCATGGCTAGGAGGTTTTTGTTCCTCCTTTCGACCAAGTGCGAGTTCGTGTGGCAGAACGAGTAGGCGTTACCCCATTCTTTATCTTTTTCTTGGTTCTGCGTGGGATTTTGCAGGAAGGGGAGACAAAGTCTGGTTGGTAGGGCGTGTCCTCCCTTCTCGTGGCAAGGTGAGTGTTGTAGTGGCAGGATTGATTTTCCGGCGATGATGCGACAAGGGTTTTGATTTAGGATTAGGGTTCCGAGTTACGATTTAAGGTTTCCTTTTGCCTCTATTATTCATGACTGTGATTCTTGATGGTTATGAAATGAAACTTTTGGGGCTTAGGGTTTCTGAAATTGCGAGATGGGAATTCTGGTCTGGGAAATCTTGTTTCTTGATTTAGTTGTGTTTTTTATCGGGGTTTGGGATTCTTTGTGGTGGTTTCCATCTTAAAAGTAGCCTGCAATGACAGACACCGATTTGGACTCGTTTTAGACTTGAAGGCATTGGCTCTAGGTTCCTTGCTTTGGTGATGTCAAAGTTTGGTTTCTGATTAAACTTTGCGACAAAAACATTAAAAATAAGAAACCACTGAAATCACGTGCTTCTTCAATTTTATGCATAAACAAATCATTTAAATCCACGTCATAAACACATTATGTGCCATCTGTCTGCAGCAAGACAACTACTCTTGCCAGCAAAGTCCATATTTAACGTCGTCCATAAAAGTTAACGAAATGCCCTTGATTGGTTTGATTTTTCAAATTCAGGGACTAAATTGATCATTTTTAAAAAACGAGAACCTAAATGAAGAAAACTAGCAAAAATAGGGACCACTGAATGTATTTAACCATTAATTAAATAAAAATATAAACAAACTTAGTCTTGTTAAAAATACTTAATAAAAATATCAATTTTAATAAAAATATTTAATAAAAATATCAATTTTAATAAAAATATTTGTTAAAACTTATATACAATTTAAATTTTGTTTGAATTTGGAGAAGGACAAAATTGTTTAATTTTTAAAATTAGGACTAAATTGAGACAAGATAAGAAGAGAGTGAGACAATAAAAATACAAGGACCAAACTGAAATGAGTGCAATGACATGTGGCTTGACAGAGTGACACATGGCACTGTTAGTGACACATGACACAGTGTGAGTACATGCCATAATATTAATTTGATACGAGGTATTTTAATTTTATTTTTTAAAAAAAATTAAAAATAAATAAAAATAATAAAAAATAATAAAAAAAATTAGAAACTGACACATGACACCTCCTTTAATAATGTTAGTAAGAAACTAACGACAAGAACCTAATTGCTTTACTTTTTCGAAAATAAGAACTCAAATGAAAAAAAAAAATAACTAAAACCTAATTGAAACTTTTTAGCAAAATTAGAAACCCCGAAAATATTAAATCTAAAAAAAATCATTCTGTCATTTTATATTAACCACACTATCATTTTTATCCTAAACACAAAATTTCACACTTACTAACACCTAAATACTAGTAAGATATTGAAATAAGATAATTGTCACCCATCTAATTATAAAAAAATTAAAGAACATAAATATTTATCTTAAATACTCAACTGAAATATATTACTTAGAAACTACAATTTTTATTATGTATTTGAACACTTTTTTTTTTTTTTAATTATGATTCTCGTTCCAATACTTGGGATTGATTCATGATTTTATTTATGAACACGAGTAACAATCGGTGATTCTTATAGTGTCATCGCGGTGTTTATGTGAAAGTCAAGAATAAAATTTGAAATCGGATATCATCATCGTTTTGGAAGTAGATGAAATTGAATTTCATAAATATTGTAAATGAGTTCGAAAAGTGTGAGTAATTATAAATGTCAATATATAAGGGAGTTAACTTATGTGATCTCTGTCTGATTCATGCATGCACTTTTTAATCTCGTTTAACAAAACACGATTTAGTTGTTTCTGAAATGGTCATAATAAAACAGATATAGGCAAGACATGTACTTCATTTATTTATGGAGGTAAAATTATATTTTGATGTATCATCTTTTCACTCAACTTTAGAAAAAACTATCCTTTATAATTATACATAGAAAGGAAAACTTCTTCCTTTATATAGCATGTAATATATTAAAATATATCCACAAATTTTGCATAAATTATACCATTTTGATAAAAGATATTCGGAAGTATTTTTCCAAGTATAAAATCAAGTAATTGAGATGAGATTATAATATAGTCACATATCAACATCCGACATCTAATGCTCTATTTATTTCCTCTATTTCTTCCACAATATTATATATTCAATGCATTTATTATTCATAGAGAAAAAGTCGTTGGTTGATCTTTCAACAAGCTGCTTGCTCTCCACTCATAATTCCTTTGTTTGTAGATGATAATCAATCAAACCCAACCACTTGGATCAATGATATCCAATAGTTAATCTGAAATGTTAATAGTTAATATACATGACGCCGGAAAAACTCATGCTAGCCAAATCACACATAAGATGTAAAACTAGATGAAGCACAATGTAACATAAGGACAATGCTATTTTAACATCCAACATTTATTTATTCTCATACTATTCTTTGTTTCACTTCCTTTTTTTTGGTAAATACACAATTTTTTTTTTATAACCACGTAAAAAAATATGTATAATTATATTGCCCTTGTTTTTGTAAAATTAATTTTCTATAGTAGTTTCTTCTAATTGTAACTATTAGTGTATACAAAAGTGCAGCTTAAGAAAATAAATTGGAAGAATTAATAGTTGACCCCGAGTCTTCACTTCCCTTTCATATTATTTAAAAAAAAATAAAAAAATATTATTTCATCATTTGACAATGTTGAATGCATTGTTGGGAAGATCATTGGAAGGAGCAACTGAACCTTATCATTGACCCCAAGTCTTTCTGAATAATTCATATATACTTAGTAAATGATAGGAGCACACACTCATGATTAAATCAATTGAAAAAGAACAGGTGCAGATGAGTGTCCATTTAAATCTGCTACTTATTGTGCGCCTGATTGCAGCGGTAGCAGCAGCTAAAACTCAATATATGTCAAAGCCAAACTGCGAATCAAAGTGTGGCAACGTTACCATTCCCTTTCCCTTTGGCCTCACAGAGGCCTGTTCTCTCAACACCTCATTTATCATCACTTGCGACAAAAGCCTTCCATTCTTGAATACTACTCATGAAATGCGGCTCTTCAATACTACTGATGATGAAAAGGTGCAGGTGCTGGACATCTCACTCGACGGCCAACTGCACGTTTCATTGCCAATTGTCACAAGTTGCGTCACTCCTAAATCAGAACACAATTATATTTCAATCAGCTTATACGCACCTTTTCACCTATCATCCAAGCAAAACAAGTTAACTGTATTGGGCGCTTACACTTTAGGAATAGTATCTGATGAATATTCAACATATGCTCTATCTGATGGATATTTAACATACGCTCGCACTTATTGCATGTCCTTCTACAGCATCATTTACAACATCAGCATTTACAACAGCAGCATTTACAACATGACACATGACGAGTCATGCTCCGGCAGTTTCTGTTGCGAGACTCCAATTCAACATAGGCTATCCAAATTCCACTATACATGTGTTGCAAATATCTTCGACTATAACTCAACCCAGGAGCCATTTCAGTCCTATCCATGTGGTTATACATTTTTGGTTAAGGAGGGAGCCTACAATTTCTCCATGACAGATATAAAAAATTTTAACACAAAAAACACGTTCCCTGTGGTTGTGGATTGGGCAGTGGGAAACACGTGCCTAGAAGCTCAGAAGAATGCTTCAAGCTATGCGTGTAAGTCAAATTACAGTGAATGTCAAGATGCAACGGTGGGACCTGGTTACCATTGTAAATGCTCCACTGGTTTTCGGGGAAATCCTTACCTATCTGATGGTTGTCAAGGTCTCTATATTCTCCTTCTTTTAACATAACTCATTTTTAATGTCTTTTTTATGTAGCAATCAATTTTATAAAACTACCTTTATTAGTTACTTCAAATTTGGTGCACACAATATTAAAGCACTATTACATTCATTATTTATTTTAGGATGAAATTTAAATACCAAACTTGTTTTGAGTTAAAACATCACATATTTTGAAACTGGTATATGTTAATTATTTCGTATTTAGTATTGTTAATAAGTGTACAAATTAATGGGAAACTATACACAAATTGTGAACATTTTTTTTCTTTAAAAGTAGTTAATTATCTTTCAGATGTTGATGAATGTGCTGAGGAATCCCACGACTGTTTAAAGGGGATATCAACATGCAGTAACAGTCCAGAAGGGAGCTACAGTTGTTCTTGTCTAAAGGGCTATGAAGGAGATGGAAAAAATAATGGAAGCGGATGTGTTATCAGGAGTAACCGCAAAATCGTAATTGCTTTAAGTAAGTATCCTTTTGTCTGTCAAAACATTCTATTCTGCACTGTTACAATATAATATTCCTGAAAGAAATTTCACTAATACAAAAAACCATATTAATATAAACAATGTTCAGGTGTGACTGGAAGTATATTGGCACTTGTGGGGGGAACCTTATACGTGTATTGCGCATTAAAGAAAAGAAAATCCAACAGACTTAAAGAACATTTTTTTCAACTAAACGGTGGCCTGTTATTACAACAAGAGATAAGCAGGTACACTGGATCAAATGAATTGACAAAAATCTTTACTGTGGAAGAACTAAAAGAGGCCACCAACAATTTCAATAAAGAGATGGTCTTAGGCGAAGGTGGGGAGGGAACAGTTTACAAAGGAATATTGCGTGACAATAGAATTGTAGCAATAAAAAAGTCCAGAATTAGTAACCCAAACCAAATTGAGCATTTCATCAATGAGGTGATTCTGCTTTGTCAAATCAATCATAGAAATGTGGTGAAACTCTTGGGATGTTGTTTAGAGACAGAGGTTCCCTTACTTGTTTATGAATTCATTCCCAATGGAACTGTTTACGAGCATCTCCATGATCAAAGCAAATCTTTAAGACTTACATGGAAAAGAAGATTACAAATAGCAGTTGAAACTGCTGGTGCCTTGTCATACTTACATTCTGCTACCCATGCACCAATCGTACATAGAGATGTGAAAACTTCAAACGTACTACTTGATCACAATCTCACTGCAAAGGTTTCTGATTTTGGAGCTTCAAAGATTATTCCTCTTGATCGAACTCAGTTAACAACCTTGGTGTTGGGGACATTGGGGTATCTTGACCCAGAATACTTCCACTCAAGCCAGTTAACAGAGAAAAGTGATGTTTATAGTTTTGGAGTTGTCCTAGCTGAACTACTAACAGGAGAGAAGGCACTCTCTTTTGAAAGGCCAGAGGCTCATAGAAACCTAGCTATTCACTTCCATTCTTCAATGAAGGAGGATCGATTACTTGACATTGTCGATGGCCGCATAATAGATGAGACAAATGTTGAGCAAGTAATGGATGTTGCAAATATTGCAAGCCATTGTTTAAGGTTGAAAGGGGAGGAAAGGCCTACCATGAGAGAAGTGGCAATGGAACTTGAAGGAATCTACATTGTGGAGAAGCGCCAGTGGGAAAAAGTCAACTTGTCATCGGAGGAGACTGAAACTCTTCTCAAAGCAACACCATCATCTTCTTTTAGTGTAGATGGTGTTAACAGAAGAAGCGTGAATTCTAGCTCTGATATTTTAAACCGAATTTCCTTCTCCTTAACTAGTGGAAGGTGATTAGCTGATATTATTACAAGACTAGATTCAGAGTAATGGATGTTAGGTATTGTATGTTGTATTTTTATTGCACAATGTGTCATTATTTTTATTATTAAATGTTGTGTACTATTGATATACTTTTTAGTTAATTCATCAGGATTATGTGTGGAGTTGGTGAATTGTCTCTCAGGTTATATTGGTTTTACAATTAATATTCAAGTGGAAACTGTGGTTGAGATGAAATGTAGCATGGAATATCAGATGATTTTCTCTATTAATTAATTTTGTCAAGAATTTTGTACGAGGAGTTGACGAGTGTTTTCTCAAGTTATATTGGTTTTACTTTACAATAAAGGCGAAATTGTGCCATGTTCTTGAAGATAAATAAGGTTTGTCAAAGCTGTTGTTTGCAGGCTCATCAGGTGGTTTTTGTGTGCATGTGCGTGCAAGTGGACATGTCTAGGTATGTCCATATACTAATTATATAAGTATAATAAAAAAATTAGATGAATCATTTCATATAATGATTAACGAGTCTAAGTATGTACTAAATACACGTGTATAACATGAAATATTAAACGAGTTAGTCATTGCACTGATCGGATAAGCATAGACGAATCATTTCGCACATAACAATAAACACTAGACGAGTCTATCCGTACATTGATAAAATGAACTTGGCAATATACATTGTGTAAGTTTGTCCATATATAAATTATATGAGTCTATTAATACACGTTAAATATGTCTCTCCAACATGTCTGTCCATTCAATGATAAACAAGTCCTGCAATACACATTAAATGAGTTTGTACATATATTGATTAGATGACTTTGTCCATACAATAATTAAATGAGTCTAACAATAGACTATAAATGAGTATTTTTATACACTAATTAAACAAGTCTAGTATACATTAGATAAGTCTGTCTATACATAGATTAGACGAGTTTATTAATACATATTAAATGAGTTTGTCCACTTACTAATTAAATAAGTCTGGAAATAACCATACATGTTATACGAGTATATTATACCGATTAAACAAGTCTAATAATACATATTAGACGAATTTATTAATGTATTGAATAGAAAGTCTAACAATATACATTAAACGAGCCTTTTCATACATGGATTACACAAATATAGCATAAAAATTACATAAGTCTAATAATACGGAAATGAGATTGTCCATATACTAATTAGATAAGTATAACAAAAACTATTACAAAAATCATTTCATATGTTGATTAAAGGACTATAACAAAAATGATTAGATAAGTTTAGGAATACATTGATTAGATGAGTAAAGCAAAAAAATTATGAGTTTATCGATGTATTTAATATTCGAGTCTAACAATACATATTACATTACACAACTATAGTAATATATATTAGACAAGTCTTTTTACACACAAATTAGACTTTTAATGCACATAAATCTTTCTATTAATATACATTGGACAAGTCTTTTAATGCAATAATTAAATGAATATTGCAATACATATTAAACAAGTTTTTTCATAGGCTGATTAGATGAGTATAACAAAAGGCATTATATGTCTATCTATACATCGATTAAACGAGTATAACAAAAGACATTAGAGGAGTCATTTCATACGCTAATCAGACGAGTCTTGCAACACACATTAAATGAGTTTGTCTATACATGATTATATGAGTATATATTAGACGAAGTCTATTAATACACATTAGATGACTTTATCCATTATCTGATTAAACGAATCTCACAATATATATTAAACTCGTCCATTTATATCCGATTAAATGAGTAAAACAATACACATTAAATGAGTATATCCATATACTAATTAGACGAATCTAATAATACATACTAAATTTGTTGTGTTTATTCCTACATTGATTTGTATTTTTAGTAAGTTTACCTTACATATTTTTGCACATCCTTCATATTTTTAGACAATCTACTCTATAATTTTACAAATGTTTATCGTATGATTTTTACAATGTCTATTATTTATATTTTTACAAATATATTGATATTTTAAATTTATAAATCATTTTTCAAGTTGATTTTCCTTACAACTTAATTATAAACTTAAAAATATTTATTATTATTTTCTTAACATTTAATCTCTTTTAATAAACACATAAATAAACTGTGGTGCGTAGGCTCTGTTTAGGTGAATAGGTCGTGCTTGCTGAATACCGAAGAAAACATATGACGATAGTGATTGAGAGTATTGGCATGGTTTGTATGGGTTGGAGTTGGATTAACAATGTGTTATTAGGTGGTGAATTTGATTTAAGTAGGAGTGTTTGTGAGCTTATACTTTAATTGATAATTGTATTATTATAATTGTTTCGTTATATGTGATATATAAATGAAAATTGGTATGGAGTGTTTTTACTAATAATTAAATGTTATTTGATGAGAATAAACCTTTAATGTGGTGAAGTTTGATATCAAAGTAGTTATGAGTAGTTATTAAAAGTTGAATATATGTTACTTTATTCTATAATAAGTAGTAGTGTACATATGTTTCAGAAAATTATATTAGATATCATATTAAATAATATGATTTTTAGTATAAAAGTTCAAAATAATTTGGAAAAAATTGAATAATGGGTGTAGTAAAAGAAATTCTTTATGGCATAGTGATGTGATCATCATACTGTTGCGTGAAGTTTTTGGGAAGTTATAAATGTTTGCATAATGTATGTCACTTGATGAGTACAATTTTCGAGGACGAAAATTTTTGAAGTTGGGGAGAATGTAATACCCCGATAAAATAAAAATATCTTATTTTTATTTTGTTGTAAATTTTAATATTAAACATTTAATTGATATGGAATTAAGTGATTAAAGTATTTAGGAGTTGTATAAAAATTAACTAATAATTATTTCATTACGGGTATATGGGAGGGAAAGTTAACTGACTGATATGGTATATTAATTGTATTGGTAGGGTTGTTTTATTATCTTTTCGTTATTCCCTTATGCAAGAGATTTATTTTAATATGTTTATATTTTGTGAAAGGAAGAATTGTTTTAATTAATTATAATTAGTTTCCTTAGTTTTAGAAAAAAGATAAGCGTAGGTTTTATCTGGTTTGTTTTCCTTCATGATACCGGGTCAAGTTAGGTTTTAAATTTTCTTTTCCAAGTCGTTGCATATGAGAGACAGGGCGTAGAATATTAATAGAATATTGGGTTAGTGGAAGGGAGGTTATATGTATAGGCAGTTTTGGGGTTAGAAGGAAGGGGGATATAAAATATGTTGTCTTGGTGAAACGGGGAAGATAGACCCTAGTCGTAAGAGAACATGGAAATCAATCCTAGATACATTTGTGCCTTGCCAAAAAAAACAAAATGTGGGAGTGTCTCGTGAAGAATGGGATCTTATCAACCTTGTAATGAACCAAACGGAAGATAGCAATCCTTGAAATTTCCAGATGGCGTTGCAGATAAGATCGGATTGAAGTAGCTGACGAGAGTTGGGGATATTGATTTCGGGATTAATTGTTTATTATTTAAAGAGTTTTCAGATTTGCTATATTTTTTATGTAAAAGTGATATATATGTTTTGCTTTCGCATCTCAATAGAGTAAAGTTTGATCACCTTTAATGAATATTTTCTGGAAAGGTAATGTTTTGAAAAAAAAAATCGTCTTGACATCTCAAAAATCAGGGATGTTACACCCCTCTCTAAGTTTTTCTCTTACTTATTAAAGTCACCATGCACCTTTATTACAGATTTTGAAATGTGTACATACTTTAAAATTTGTACAGATTTTAAAATGTCTTTCATAAATTTTTTAAAATTCATTTCTAGATTTAAAATTTAATAATAATCTAATTTAATTTAAAATTTAACATTATTTAACATAAATTTATAACTTAATAATTATAAAAATATAATTTTTACTATTATAATAGTTATATTAAAAAAATAAAAACAAATGTAATCAAAATAAAAGTAGCAATAAAAAATATTAAAAAAATTGTTTAAAAATACTATAAATAATATTAGAATTTTAAATTAAATTTCAAATAAAAAACAAAATTTTAAAAAATTTGTTTACAGAATTTCGTTAACATATTTTATATTAGATAAACAAGCTTTTTACAAATTCTTTTATTTAAAATTTAATAATTATTAAATTTAATTTAATATTTTAATATAATTTAATATATTAAATCAAATTTTATATAATTATTTTTATTTTTATTATTACTATTTTATTTTAATTATTTTATTTTTATTTTTTAATATAATTATTATTGTAATATAAATCATATTTTAATAACTATTGTAATCATATTTTAATAATTATTATTTTAATATAAATCATATATTAAATAATATTAGAATTTTAATTAAATTAAATAATTATGAAATTTTAATTAAAATAATAGTTTATTGAAAATTAAAATTCGATAAATATTTTTTTTTAAATTTTGTTTTTTTATTTAAAATTTAACAATTAATTAATTTTAATTTATTAATTAAAAATTTATGAAAAACATTTTAAAATTTGTACAGATTTCAAAATCTATTAGAAAGGTGCAAAATGACTTTAATAAAAAAGAAAAAAACTTAGAGAGATGCTAACTGACTTTATCCAGAAAAAAAAATTAAAAAAATATGCATTAAGGTTAAAATTGAAATTTTTTGAGGTGCAGGATCAGAGGTTGTAGATGTAGGATGAAACACTCAAATCGTAGTTAATTTTTTTATTTTTTTTTAAAAGTTCCTGAGAGTTCATAAGAAAACCGCCCCGAAATATATATTTTTTTAATTTTTATAATAATTTTCCCTTACCTGCTCCCGCGCCTTCATTCCTTCAGCATAATCTAAATTTCTCCCCAAACCCTAATTCTTCCTTCCCGCTGCCTTCAATCTCCCAAACCTCCTTTCATTCCTTGAGCATAATCTAAACTTCAAACAATTTCTTCAAGATTTGTGGTTCCCTGCATCCGTTTGGTTCCCCGTATCACAATCTTCAAACAATTTTCATGTTGGTTCCTCGCATCTGTATGTCTTCGTGTTGGTTCCTTGTTTGGAAACTAGGCGTTCGTCGAGGTATTTTATTGTAGAAAGAGCACAACACTCTTAACAAGGTTCCGATCAATTTCGTGTGTTTTATGTTTTTGTTTGGTTTGTTTTTTTCTCTCTCTAACTTGAGTGCATGTGTTGTGGTGAAAGAAATAGAGGTGGAGTGTGAGTTTTTGAAGAGGTGCTGCGAGAATCTGACGGAGGAGAACATTGCAGAAGGAAGTGCAAAGGAAGTCCCTGTTGCATAGGTGGAGTGTGAGTTTTTTTCCTTACTTTTATTTGTAGCTGGTATTGTGTTGGCATGTTATCTCTCTCCCTATCAGTCAATTTGGTTGTGATGCCTTAACCATTGCATGATATTAGTCCAAGTTTATAACAAATAATGGTATATCACATGTAGTAATTGTCGAAGACTTAAAATACTAATTAATGGAAAAATAAAACGCATAGCAGGATTTTATGGTTAGGCTAATAAATTGTATCCAACTTTTGAGAGTAGCATAATTACTCATGTTATCTTGTTGAGTTTGGAATCGTGAATGTGACATTTGATAAAAATGATTAACATTTGCAAATAACGAATTTAACCTTAATAAAATTGCCCTAGCTGACCAATTTCAATCTTCACAACAGTAGAGTGCTGAAAAGACCAGGTTTCCAACTACAACTACACTATTTATTATGCAGTTTAACTAATATCATTACACAGGTTTAACTTTTTTCTAACATGGATGATTTATTATACAGTATATTTTCTGATATTGTTTGTACAATTTTTAACTTTAATTTTTATGAAGTTAATGAATTTATAATACTTAAGCATGAGAGTGTGTATGATAACGGATTAAAATACCGTTATTTGCTATGTGATTTTGATACTAAAAACATCCTTTTTCACTTAGAAACTTGTTTGGACTCATATATTTTCAGTAAATTGTGTGAATAAGAGAGTTGAGGTTGATTTTAACTGTTTTCTAACAAATTCCTCTTGTTTTGACAGAGATTGAAGCAATATTGGAAGAAAAAGTGAAAAGCCATGAAGGAGGAGCTCAAAAGGGGTAAAAAAAAGGCACCAAAAAGGAAGGAAACCCGAAGCCCAGGCGACATGAATGAAAAACAGCGAAGCTAAATTCACCGCTGGTCGCCCGGGCGACGGACCTGACGCCCGGGCGACAGACGCCTGAAGCTCGGGCGTCCAAAACTGGCACCCAAGCCTCACAAAAGCCTTGATTCACGCTTGGGCGAGCTCCCTGCGATGCTTGAGCGTGATTTAACGTGGATCAGACCCTGATTCTGCTCTGGTTTGATTCGTTTGGACCGCGCCGCACTTTGGGACGCGTCTGGCACTATTTAAAGCACCCTGGGGCTCTAGGTTTTGCATCCCTGGCAGAAGAGAGCATAGTAATACACTCCTAGCCAATTCTTAGTCTTCCATTCTTCTTTCTTTTCTTTCATTGTTCATAGGTTCCCCCATGTCTATGGGGAACTAATTTCTATTTGTTGTTGGGGAATGATGTAACCTTGTAAACTCTCATGTATTTGAATTGATTCTTAATTCTATATGCTTTATTTCATTATTTGTTAGAGTAATTCATCTACTTTATTCTTGCTTATATAATAGCATTATCTGTGAGTTGCATGAGTGCCGGGAGGTTCCTTTCAATTCAGGTCCTTGTTGAATTACTCCTAAGGGTTATATTGCTCAGGGATGAGGGTATGAGTCTTAGTCGTCTTAACCTTTTGATCTTCCCATCTTTTTACCAGGAATGCTAGGAATTATATGAACTGGTAATTAAGGACAGACTTATTTACTGATGGATCGGGTTTAAGTGTTTTAGTGAGGGACGTTGACATTAATGAATAAAGAAGAATTCTTATATACATGAGAGGGAACTTGTGAAATCTATCCCCCACAACATACCCATCTCATATAAATCAACCCCCGTTCATCTTTGTGCTCTTTTGCCACTGATCAATTTTATTTTGCCTTATTTTATTCTTTTGCAATACAAACACATGATCTCTTTTATTTTAAGTCTTAATTAATCTTGTTTTCACACAACTGTTCAGCGCCGAGAGTCCTCTGGGATACGATACTTGGTCTTACCATTTTATATTACTTGTGAGACTCGGTACACTTGCCGATTTGCCCCAACAGTGTAGAATTATTTTACTTTACCATGCATTAACTGTGTTCTAAATAGTTTATTGATTTTCAAAAGTCTCATGAAAACAACCTTTTTAAGGTAATGTGTTTTTTATGACTTGGGCCCAAGCCCAATTGTCTTAGTTTAACATTTCTTTTACTTTCAATTAGACATGTGAAAAATATGTTAGGCATGTGGGACTTCTAGTCCTATATATAGCCATGCCTACACTTCTTGTACGCACTTTTGAAATATTGAATTAATTTTCTATTGAGAGAACTCCATATTTAATTCCTTGAAAGTCAAGGTTGGAGAATCCAAGGGATTCCCTAAACCACCTTCCATTCACTTTGTCATTCCTCTCATTTTCCAAATCTGACTATCACTCCTCCACCGTAACATCTATCCTCCAATTCCTTCCAAACGCGTCAGCCACTTCTCCGCTGACGCATCACACCACTCATCGAAAGCCATGAGCCTTCCACGCCACGTCTTCAAGTTCCTCTTGCACTTAAGACCACCAATTCATTTTCACAGTTCATCACACGCCTAGGGTTTCTTCTCGAGAGCATTCTCTCTCGAGCTCCTCGTAGCCAATCTCCGATCACCACGGTAATCTCCATTTTCTTTCTCAGATCTTCAGCCTTTCACCATTTCATCTCGAGATCACTGAATATTCTGCATTGCATCATATCACTTTTGTCCATTGAACTGATATGCCAATTGTGTTTCATTTGTTGTTGGAATATAAACTTTGTTCTGATTAATTGAATGCTTGGTTATTCTTAAATGGCACCTAGCTGATTCAGTTCAAATTAGGTGTATATCTATATTGTTGTGTTTGGTATAATTGTGCATGAGATGATCTGATTGGAGTAATTAGGCTTGTGCTTCAATTTGTTTTAACTGTCAATACACATCATTCAGTTTTAAGAATTGATTAAAGCATATACTGTCCAATTTTGATTTGATGGTTGAATTAAGTAGAATTGATTTGTTGGGATTTAGTTGAGCAGGTAACAAAGTGAACAATTTTCACGTGGAAATTTTGAAATTGAAGTTTTGAATGGATGGAAATCATTTAACTGCGGGCAATAGTTTTTCAGTCTGAAAACTGAAGAGAGTTATCTAACTTACCTTGTTCTAAGTTGTTGAATCTGTTTTTGCCTGTATAGACAACCTTGCTGGTTGTGTACTGAATTTGGGGTTGATTTTGGTGCAGAAATGAACCGTACAAAGTGGACAATAGAAGTTGATATTAGTTTAGAATGAGCATGAGGATAGCTTGAGCAAACATTAGTAGCCATCTGAACGAAAGATTGCACTCTGAGAGCACAAGCACTTCCATTAGCTACTAGGATCAACAATTGCATACGTGAAGACCACGAGACAGGGAAGTTTTTACTACCTATATCTTTTTGTGTACTCTGCTTAGTTAAGTGATTAAGTAACAGTAACCGTGGTGATACGTGATTGTAGGAGTGGCCAAGAGATTCAAAAGCATTGATTCTAGAAGCAACAGTTGCGCATGAGATACCTGAAGGATGGAACATCTTTGGGCTGGACCTTAGCAGCAGTGGGCCGTAGCATAGCCTGAATTTTTTTTGTATTTGTTTTTTTCTTTGTGTGTAATTTGATTTGTAATGGGCTTATGTTAGCCTACTCTTAGCTTTAGGTTGTGTTGTAAAAGGGTCATTTATAAAGTCCAAGTTCTTTGGAAGAGTCCTTGGCGCTCTTTCAAAATCTTTGCAACTTTATTTGCTTTTCTTATTTTAATATAGCTTAGACTGATGAGTGTGTCTTGTTTTCCAAAGCTACAAGTCTCACTATAGGAGTAGAATTTGATTATCTTTGAATTGTGTTTCGCTTAGGGGCGTAGGGATTTTAGAGTCCGCTTAGAGTCCGCTTAGAGTCAGCCAATTGCCTTTGTTTGTTGAGTCCTTTGATTTAAAAGTGATTTTATTTTAAAGGGTAATTAGTAAGTAGCTTAAGACACATCTGGCTAAGGCAAGACTTGGTATTTAAGCAACCCTTGTGGTTCACCTCTCTTACTTGGGATTTGTCTAAAGTGAAAACTTTTAATCCTTTAGATTAAGAAAACTTTTAGAAACAAAGATGTTTTGTTATTCTTATAGTTCTTCTAGTTCATATAGGTCATCTAGGATTCATAAAGAGTATCATGGTTCATACATTGAGGATGATTTGTGTACTAAAGCTAGAAAAATTCCATTCTTTGGTTCATATAGAAGTCTTCACATACCTAGTTTGGGAAAAAGAAATTAATAAAATGCATCATGTTCTTCTTAGGCAAAGTGAAATTGAATCTTATAGTACAATTGTTCTTTCTAGAGAGTGTGAATCTCGTGTTCTTAGTTTATATCTCTCTAGGTTAGAAAAACATGCAAGAGAGTGGTGAGATCAAAGACAAATTAGTGTTAGACAAGGTAGAAAATCCTTCATTCATGATTGGTATGAATTAAGAGCTTGCATGAGAAGAAAGTTTGTGCCTCCTAAGACTCTTAGAAACTTAGGACTTAGGAAGGAATTCATTAAAGAAGGTAAGTTGTTCATTAAAAATATAAGTGGGTTCTTTCATAGAGAAAATGAGTTTAGAGAAAAGCTTGAGAGACTTTAGGAAGAGCAAATTGAGAGAAGAAGAGAAGAGGAGAGAAAAAGAGAAGAAAGAAAAAGAGAAAAGGAGAGAAGAAGAGAGCAAGCGAGAAGAGATGAGGAAGAAAGAAGAGAGCAACAAAGGAGAGAAGAGGAAGAAAAAGAGAGAATAAGAAGAGAGAAAGAAAGAAAGGAAGAGGAAGAAAATAGAGAAGAGGAAGATAGACTACAAAAGAAAGAGAAGGAAGAAATTGAAAGGAAGAAAATGGAAGAAAAGAAATTGATGGCAACATCTCCTACTCTAGAACCCAAACTTTTAAGGGGAGGTTTTCTATGCTTTCACTTTTCTCCATTTGATATTAAATGTTCCAAATTTACCTTTTCTTTCCAAGACATTGCCATCACATCTTTTCAAAAGTTGCAATTTTTAAGCCATGGCAATAAAAAACTTGAGTTAGAGTTACCTTTCAAGTTATCACTAACTCAAGCCAAAATTAAATTTTCAAATGAAGTAAGGTTTCTTTATCACCAACTTGAAAATTTCAAATCTAGGAAACCTTCTTCCAAACATATTCCTTTATATATCTTATTGGGTCAAATAAAGCTAATTCGAGATATGTTTGATGCTTATTACAAATTAATCTTTGACCTAGGAGAAACTTGTATGAAGTCTACAATAATAAATCCTCGGGGTTGCTCCCTACACCTCCCCATTTGCTCCCTCCACCTCCCCTTCTTTTTTTTACCCTTCACTCTATTTTTTTATTCCTATTTTATCCTTTTAGTAAAAATTTATTTTTTTAAAGTTTTATCGAAAAAACAAAGTTCAATCATCACAGCCTTGCTTGAAGGTGGTGGTATCTATCAAAGCTTTAATTGCAAAAGTGCGTGAATAAACGGCTAGATACCATCCTGTGAAACCTTCCTAAGGATGTCAACATAGGTAAAAACAGATGTCAAAATCCATTTAAGGTAAAAACGGATGTCAACATCCGTTTAAGGTAAAAACAAATGTCAACATCCATTCAAGATAAAAACGAATGTCAACATCCGTTTAAGGCAAAAACGGATGTCAACATCCGTTTAAGGCAAAAACGGATGTCAACATCCGTTTAAGGCAAAAACGGATGTCAACNGTTTAAGGCAAAAACGGATGTCAACATCCGTTTAAGGCAAAAACGGATGTCAACATCCGTTTAAGGCAAAAACGGATGTCAACATCCGTTTAAGGTAAAAGAATAAATCTATATCAACTCACTTGTACACTATTAGAAGTTACCAAGTTTACTCGATTGATCGAATTACCAACTAGAAAGTATGGATCCCCTGCAAAATAAATCGAAGAAAAAGATCAGCTTGAAAAACTGGGACAAAAGACACCAATAAAAAAAAAACAGGGGGCACTAATTCATTGACATAATCTCATCTTCTACGTTTTCTCATAACATCACGAGATTCTACGATGCAGCATCTCGAAAGTGCAAGAAAATTCGTGCCAAATAAAGAGCAAAAAAAATTGCAAACTTATTTGTAATTTTTTCTTATTAAAAAGCAACAACAAGAATCTACATTCATGTCCGGAGAAGTGTTTATATATATATATATATATATATATATATATATATATATATATATATATAAAAGGAAGTCAAGCGAACACAGCCTAAAAAAGTTACAGAAAAAAGATGAAGAAAAAGGGAGAGGAGGTTCTAGATGACATGGAGGCCGAGAAAATCGACGGCAGATTTGGCCATGAGGGTGGCGAACTCATTGAAGCTAATGAAACCGTCGTCGTTGCTGTCGGCCTCGGCCATCATAGAGGTGAGCTCGTTGTAGGAGAGGGGATGGCCCATCTTGGCCATGGAGCCGGTGAGCTCCGACGCCGTGATGTAGCCGTTGTCGTCGCGGTCAAAGGAGCGGAAGACCTCGAGCAGCTGCTCCTGGTTGATGTCAACCTCCTTCTAAGCCCATGGAGTTCCTCTCCCGTTCCTGGAGCGTCTCCGCCCTCGAAGTCTCTAAGGCTCTCTCTCCCGCGCTCTCGAAAGTCACCCTCTCCGATAGCGGTGTTGCCGATGCCATGGATCTCAATCTTGGAGAGGTGTCACAGAGCTGGGAGAAGAGACGGATCTCATTCAATGGGGGAGATGGAGACTGTGAGCAGTAAAAGGAGTAAAAGTGAATTTAGGACTTACTTTTGTAAATAACATTAAAATAAAAAAAAGTAAAAAGATATAAAGGTTAAAAAAGTGAATGAAAAAGGATATTTTTGTAATAAAAAAAAAGAACAAAAACTTGGGGAGGTGTGGGAAGAAAATGGGGAGGTGGAGAGAGCAACCCCCTAAGTCCTCAGGCAAACCATCAGATTTGAGGACAAATCCTTTCCAAGGAGGAGGGGATGATGACTTTGGCCCAAGCCCAATTGTCTTAGTTTAACATTTCTTTTACTTTTAATTAGACATGTGTAAAATGTGTTAGGCATGTGAGACTTCTAGTCCTATATATAGTCATGCATACACTTCTTGTACATTTTTGAGATATTGAATTAATTTTCTGTTGAGAAAACTCCAGATTTAATTCCTTGAAAGTCAAAACTGGAGAATTCAAGGGATTCCTCAACCACCTTTCATTCACTTTTTCTCTCTCATTTTCCAAATCTGACTATCACTTCTCCACCGTAACATCAATCCTCCAATTCCTTCCAAAAGCGTCAGCCATTTCTTCGCTGACACATCACACCACTCATCAGAAGCCACAAGCCTTCCACGCCACGTCTTCAAGTTCCTCTTGCACTTCAGACCACCAATTCATTTTCACAGTTCATCACACGCCTAGGGTTTCTTCTCGAGAGCATTCTCTCTCGAGCTCCTCGTAGCCAATCTCTGATCACCACGGTAATTTCCATTTTCTTTCTCAGATCTTCAGCCTTTCACCATTTCATCTTGAGATCTCACCCTCACCGGACCCTATTTGATAGAATCCCTCTTGACACAGTCCTTTTTCATGTATTTTTACATTTTATAGTATCTGTAATGTAGCTTGCAAGGAGCATGGGTCACTATAAATACCCAGTTCCTCACTTGTACTATTGACTTTTGAGATTAATGAGAATTGAGATTTCTGAAATAGAAACCGTTCTCTCTTGAAAGTCACTGATGGGTGTCGCCGCCCAATCAAATTTGATGTGTATTTAAAGTGCAGTATAGCTAGGGAATGACCCCTAGGTCGTCTCCCAAAGACCAATGTTGCGATTCAGAATCAAGTCAAACACACAGTGGGGGGTTGAAAGTTTTGCATATGAGAATTACACTAAAGTAAAATGCATAGAAATTAAACACAACTCAAATAGGATAGAAAGCATTTAAAAAAAAAGTAAAATGAAATAAAAATAAAAACTCAACCTACAATTCAAATTAATTTAAAATAAAAGAAATTAAAATAAAAATTAAAGTTTATCTAAATCCTAAACTACTTTAAAATAAAAGAAAATAAAAAAAACAAATTTATCCAAATACCAGGACGTGACATATGCCTTTATCCAAATTGAAAAGGAATTGAATGCATATTCCTTCAATCATCAATGAGTGCTACGGCCTTCCTAATTAAATCACCACCGTGCTGCAACGCGTAACAGCAACATGCTTTTTCCAGCTAAATTGAATCACCCTTTATGCAAGCAAAATTAATGCTCCACTTTTCAATTTCAAGGGAATTCTGGTGCAGATCCAGCAAAGTAAATTGATGTGACCACTTGAGACTTTTAGAAGCAGACAACAATGTACCCAAACATCATCCAATTAATTCATCTTTCCGACACATCACCAAACAACTCATGAGCCGTGCCCTTCCCAAGGTGAATGCTGAATCAACCCTTCCACTTAAGCAAAGATTACCGTGTTCTCTCATCAAAGAACGAGCCCACCCTTTACTAATAAAAAATCAATAAGAGAACAATGTTCCCCTCATTCTAGCACTGCAATTAATGGATAAGTTGGAAAGGAAATATGCGTGTTTCTTCATCATTAAACCTGCGTCTGCCATGCATTTCTCATCTCATGGAAATGAAAGCAAAGACCCTTTTTAAGCTTCCAATGCTGAATGACTTGACAGCAACTCTACCCAATGTAGGCCGTGACATTTTGCATCTATTTCTCCAAGCATCAGTGTTTCACTTTTCCTTAAAAAGCAACGAAATTATTAAACCGTGTAGCTTCATGAATCAGCATCATCACACATGAATTGGTTCCACTTAGAACAATGCAAGCTAAAAATAACTGTTCCAGCGTATGAACAAAATGCTAGTGAAAACTAAAGGTATTTCTCTCATTCCACCATTGAATTCCGTGAATCCATTAAATACAATCAGGATTTCTAACAAAATTCAAGAGCCAGCACCCGTGACCAACATTGCTCTCCAATCCAGCATAACGTGTTTCAGCTCCCGAAAAACATTTCACCCAAAAATTCTCTCTCATAGCATGTGACGGCTTTCCTCCCCCAATCCCTAAGTCAGAGAATGTTTTTTTTTAAGTGGGTGGGGTCCACCAAAATGAAACCCTAGGGACATGTCACCAATTTTTTTTACTATTGGGCTTAGTCTAACCTAACAAAAATTAGCCCAATTATTACAAAACTTCATTAACAAAATCTAAATTACTAAGCTAAGCTAGATTAAATCTAATTTGCCTTGTGAAAATTCTTCAATTTGCTTGGTGCCCTTCCAAAAGTCCCAAAGTATAGTTCCAAAATTGCCCTGAAAATAGAAATAGGAATAATTAAGCTCAAATAATTCAAATTAATTAAAATATGAATTATTGGTCTAATTAAGCCCAAATGGTGAAAATGACACAATAACTAAGAATTAAGCGCAAATCATCAACACAATTCGGCGCGAAAAACTAAGTTAATGGTATAAAATCTCGAATCATCAGTCACATTGGCTAAAGAGTCCAAAGACCTCTAGTCTCCTTCCAAAGCACACTTCTTATTTCTCATTTTCCATTTACTCCACGGTGCTCTCACTCCTCCACGGAGAACCATTCCTTTTCTGCCACCTTAGCGCATGCGTCAACGCTTCACTCCATCATCAGCACATCCATATCGTCATTCGCAGACGCGCATCATTAGGGATGACAAAAAAATTCGCGCCCACGGATATCCGCGGATAAAATCCGCGACAGATAGTTGATATCTGCGGATATTTACTACCCAAAACTCGCGGATAGCGGATATTTTAATACCCGCTTATAAACGGGTCGGGTTCGGGTATTATACTATCCGATCCGCGGATATCCGTTACCCGCTAAAAAATTGAAATTACATTTTTATCCATAAACTTAAATTAAGTTTTATTCTTTTGTCTTTTTGTCTCTTTCTACATCTCTACAAGAGTCTCTTTCTACGTCTCTGCAAGAGTCTATTCCTGTCGTGCTAACACATTTTGTCCAACGTGATCGGAAATATAATTTTGTTTTGGACTCTCTTAACCATCATCATTGTTCAATGGAATCACAATTTGCCGA
Source organism: Vigna radiata var. radiata (assembly GCF_000741045.1). Lineage (NCBI taxonomy): Eukaryota > Viridiplantae > Streptophyta > Magnoliopsida > Fabales > Fabaceae > Vigna > Vigna radiata. The sequence continues at coordinate 12,891,534 of NC_028355.1, forward strand.
TCAAGAACAATATGTGTTCAAATTACTTTTTTTGTTTTGTTTTCCCTAATTTTTTATTGTCTTTAGTGACTTTTATTTATGTGAAAAGAATCTTTAATTAGTTTTGGATCCATACACACAGAGATAAAAATTCTATATGGAAGTTTTTCGTGATAGAACACCGATTGAAAAATAAAACCCCTAAATTTTTTCCAGATTTAGGAACAAAGGCTATCACTAACCCATATGCGTGGAACAATTGCGAAATAATATTAATATATACATGATTAGGAATCAGAAAAAGGGCATGATCTTAAAGGCAAATTCATAATTTTTGTACAAAATTTTTGTATAAAGAAATTATAAGACACATTGGACAAGATTTTGTCCGTTTTAGGAAGAAAGAAGGGATTAAATTTTAAGAAGAATTAAATAAGTAAACACTAGAAAGAAAATAAATATAAATAATAAATAAACAATGATTGAAAGAAGGAAGAGTGACAGTACTTATAGTTGCAGACAAGAATGCTCAGTTCTTCGTGGATAATGCTCAGTCATAGATTTGTGCACACAATGGAGTGAATAATGTATTAAAAGTTGATAAGAAAAAGGTGGAGAGAGAGAGACTGGACTATATGCTCCATCTTAGAAGTAAATATTTTAATATTTATTTAAACTTCAGAAACTTATGGATTGACATATTGCAATCAAAGATAACCCTCAATGGCTTCTTTTATTTTAGCCATTATGCTTGCATCATAAACGTCACATCCTAATTAATTTATTCATTATATTGTACTTCTAGAATTGCCAAAAAAACGAAGTCTTCACTTTTAACCTTTTCCATTTTTGAAAAATTAATTTTATTTTCCTTTTCACATCATAATTTTACTTTCCTTATTGTTGTGGTACCATTCACTCTGGATTGAAAAGGATTGGAAGGGGAGAGATAGTTTCAATGCAACTTTTCCACAATATAGTTAGTTATCTTGTCGTGCGTCAAACTTTTCTCTGTTATTGTGAACTTATTACGTCAAATACTTAATAAAACGGATACAAGTAACTTGCAAAAACTGTCTACACCTTTGTGCATCAGGTTATTCTTGGCTATTAAACTTTGGTACCTTTTCACTGTTATGTACTACACCAATTTACATTTCTTTTGCATTATTATACTATCACTTTTAATATTGATTTAATGCATTAGTTATCTGAAGTTGTACTTATGTTGTTGGATTTACTAGATTCAGTATTACACTTTAGATAGTCTAAGTATTTTACCTCACCCGTAGATATGTTGTTATATTTTAGCTTTGATCAAACTATATGTTGTACCACAAGTCTTATGTTGATCAATTTTGTTTTTAGGATGTCTACTCAAGATATATTTTCCCCTATAAATGATGGTCAACAAGGACAATTTGTAGAACCTAATGTAGGAGATTCAAATCAAGATGATGTTCCTGTAAATTCAAATCAAACTGAAAGTTCAACTCCTACCGTTAATTCAAGAAGATTATTGTTAGAAGTTTGGAATCACTTTAAGAGACAAAAGGTAGATGGAAAATGGAAAGCAATGTGCAATTATTGTTCAAAAAGTCTTGTAGGTTATGCAAAGCAAGGTACATCACATTTGAGAAACCATTTGAAGAGCTGCAAGCTTCGAACAACTCGGGACATCAAACAATCATTTTTAAAAACTCATAAAGAAGGTGGTGAAACCGTAGTTGTTGGAAACTATGTGTTTAATCAACAAATCGCTAGAGATGCACTTCGTAAGATGATAATTCTACATGAGTATCCAATGTCAATGGTTGATCACATAGGCTTTAAAGAATTTTGTGCTAGTGTACAACCTTTATTTAAAGTGGTTTCTCGAAACACCTTAAAAAAGGATATTATGAAGGATTACAATGCTGAAAAAGAGAAACTGAAATTATTGTTGTCAAAGATTCAAAGTCGAGTTGCAAATACAACTGATATGTGGACTGCTAGTAATCAAAATAGAGGCTACATGACTATAACAGCTCACTTCATTGATGATTTATGGAGGCTACAAAGTCGACTTATGAGGTAATAACACTATACTCTATTTTAAGTGTAATTTTTATATTAACATTGTTCTTCACTAAATTAATAAAACATGACTTTATATTTTAGGTTTATGTATCTGCCTGCTCCTCATACTAGTTAAGTTCTTGTTGAATTATTGGTTGAATGTTTAATGGATTGGAATCTAGATAAAAATGTTTCTACTTTGATAGTTGATAATTGCACTACAAATGATGCTATGATTGATCGTATTTTAAACAAGATTTCACCTAGGTCTCTTATTTTGGGTGGCCAATTGTTTCACATGCGATGTTGTGCACATATATTGAATTTGATTGTGAAGGATGGTTTGTCCATAATTGCTAATGTCATTGAGAAGGTCAGAGAAAGTGTTAATTTTTGGACAGCTACACCTAAAAGAGAAGAGAAACTTATAGAGACGTATGCTCAATTGAATATTCCATTCAAAAGAAAATTAGTTGTTGATTGTAGAACTAGGTGGAATTCTACATTTTTAATGCTTCAAGTAGCCATACAATACAAAGATGTATTTGATCGTTTATCACAACGAGAGAGTCAATATAAAGTTTTGCCTAGCGCACATGATTGGGAAATGGCATATGAAATTTGTCAAAAGTTGGAAATATTTTATGATGTGACATTCTTGTTTTCTGGTACCTCTTATCCAACTGCCAACATTTTCTTTCCAAAGGTATGTGAAATTAAGTTGGCTTTGATGGAATGGATTAACTCTCCCAATCTTACTATTCACCAAATGGCTGCATCTATGGTTTTAAAGTTTAACAAGTATTGGAGTGTGATCAGCGGAGTGATGGCTATATGTATTGTCTTAGATCCCAGGTACAAAATTGATTTGTTGGATTATTTTTCCCCTCAGATATATGGTAATGAATCTAACTGTGAAATTGAAAAGGTGAAGATTCTTTTTAAGGACTTGGTAAGAGAGTATGAAATGTACATGAAAGGTAAAAAGTCAGTTTCTTCATGTCAAAATCCGAACATAAGTGTAAGTCAAATTGTTGATGGAAGAAAAGATGCTTGGAGGAGAGATTTTGCAAAACACCAGATTGCAAAGAAAAATGAACCATCAAATTATAAGTTAGAACTTGATTATTACTTGGAAGAACCGACACTACCTGATTCAGATGAAGAATTTGACATTTTAGTTTGGTGGAAGACTAATGGATTAAAATATCCAATCTTACAAATGATTGCAAGAGATTTTCTAACCATTCCTATCTCAACAATTGCTTCTGAGTCTTCTTTTAGTACTGGTGGTCGATTTCTTACTCCACATCGGAGTAGATTACACCAGACACTTTAGAGGCATTGATGTGTGTTCAAGATTACCTATGGAGTGACATACAAGGTAATTAAATGAAAAATTCAAATTACATATTTATATTCATTCAAATGATTGTCTATAACAGATGATTTATTTTCCTTGTTCAGGTTCTTCAAAATTGAAGGTGGATAACATGAAGCTTAATACAATACTAGAGGAGATAATTGATGATAATGTTAGTAGTTTTGTTTATAATATTTTAATTTACTTTTATTAATAGTGTTACTTTGTCATTGATTGATGACTTTATTTGTATTTATTTATTTCAGGAATTAAGTGGTCAAAATGAAAATATGGAAGAAGACACATAAATCTTGGAATCTTAATTTTAGAACAATTATTTTTAAAATTACTTGTATTTGGATACATGTTGCACTATTAATTTTTATTAATTTGAATTTATGTTTTAACTTGTATTTGAATCTATTTGAATATATGTTTTAAATATTATTTGTTTTTTTTTTTTGCAATTTAATTTGGATTTCATTTAAAAACTTAAAAAATATCCCACGGATATCCGCGGGTTGAAAAAACTTTACATATTGGAACCGGATATCCGCATGTTGAAAAAAATCCACAAATTCTTTTAGACGGATATCTGACAAGTAACAGATCGAGTTTCAAATATAGTTTTATCTAACGGGTTGGATTCGGGTGTCACACTATCCGACCCGAACCCAACCCTGGCATCCCCATCATCGTCACTTTCATTCTCGCCTCTTCCTTCATGAGAGCGTTTCCTCTCTCGACAACTCGCCATCATCGCCAACCAATTTTCAGTCACAGTAAGCCATTTCTCAGCCTAGAATCTCCTCCTGCCTTCATTTCTCAGTCACTAAAACCTTTTCCACCGAACACCTTTCTCCAAACCTAGGGTTCTTCCCTTCTTTCATCATTTTCCCATTTTTCACCGATTGATTTCTTCTCTGCTCCGATTCAAACCTTTTTCACCAATCAAACTTCGATTTCCACCGTTTAATCGGTTCAAATCGCGTTTTCCTCCCTTCTCTAGGTTTTCCACCGATTGAAATTAGATTTTCCTTGAGTCAGATCACGATCTCAGCGAGTTCGCACTCGAACTCGCGTTCTCTCTTCACTATTAGGGTTTGTCTCTCTCGATCTAGAGATTATACAACATTCCGCTGCGTCTTCTCTTTCGGAGGAAGTTTCGAGGACTTGCGACACGCCTACGGTCTATTTCTCGGAGCTATTCTTCCATCACTATTCCACATTTTACCGTTCAAAACCGAGAGTCCTTCCCTTCCATCGATTCAATCGGTGAAACCTCTCGTTTCACCGTTCAAACAGCTTTTCCTCCGATTATTTCAAACTTCCACCGATTAAATCCTCTTGTACCTCGAACCCTAGCTTTTTCACCGGTCAAACCACAAATCTAGGGTTCATCGACTGTTTTCTCTGTCTTCCGCTGCGTCGTCTTCTCTAACCATGCATTCAGCTCCAATTTCTCGGGTTCCTTGCCGATTTGTCGCCGGAGCGAACGCATCAGTTTTAAAAATAATAAAATGACATGATAACTTTAGAAGAAAAGAAGTACCAAAATTTTTGTTTTGATCAACTGGTTTGCGTGGAGCCATTTTTCCACTCTTACTGTCAGATCCTTCATCCAATCACAAAGTCAATGCAACCATTTGACTTCCTTGTTCTTCCCATGTGGATCTGAGTCTCTTGCTTGATCCTCGCTCCCTTGGACGAAGCTTCCCTAAGCCTTCCTGGCTCCTCCTCACCATAAATGCAACATTTTTTTCTAATCTGTTTTTCATGAGTTTTTGTCTCATGTAAACAAACTGAGATCCAAGAAGACAAGACCATGTAAGTATTCTGAGATTTTAATAACAATTGTTGTTTGTTTTGGTTGTTAAAATATTACTAGACTCCCAGTTTGTTGATGAAATTTCTGTGACAGAATATCCCTCAAGACTCAGTCATGTATAAACCATTCATGACATGTGATGATTAATAAACACATATTACTTATCCCTCTGCTTGTAANCAGAAATAGGTACCCTTTATTGATAGTGTGTTGTGGTCTGTGTAAGAATCAGAACAAGGTTCCAACCTCAACGCCTCAACTAGTGATTTTCTTATGATGCAAAGACCTGCCAAAGGGTGAAAAATCACTTTGTATGGTTTTGCTTCTGATAAACCTGGCCCTGAAATATCTCAAGAGAAATACAATATAAATAGGCATTTAATATTTGTTGACTTCATTATAATTAGGCAAGGTATTATCCTAATATTGCAAAATCAAAGTAGACATGGTCAAATAAGTTCATTTAAATATGATGACCGGATAGTATCGCTTAAAAACAATAATTTAATTTTAATTTCAGGTATGTTTTGATGTTCATTCATTATTTACAAATGAGAAGACCTGTCATCCTTCCATGCTTGCAGGTGTGTACTTCAGACTTCATTCTTTTATTCCTCTACGATAGCCTTTATTTAGCCTTTTAAGAAGAAGAGTGTCACTGGCTCTGCTATTAATGTTTCAGAAATAACCATTTATTTTGATCTACACATAATGGTCTGTGTTTCCATTTTCTACAGAATGAAAAAATTGATTAAGTAAGAGTTCTAGGCATCTTTTTATTTTCATTTTCCATACAATTGGCTGGAAAACCACTTCAAATTTTTATGTTGTGACAAAGCCTTGTTGATGGCAAATCACTTTTTACTCTGAGAAAACCACTTTAGCAATTGTGTGGCCAGTGTCCATGTAATAACTTTTTTGCAGTATGCAAATCACAGACGTTCAGTTAACTTTGTCAAGTTTGAACCTCATTAAACATTACCTCATATGAATAATTTTGTAATTTAATGATTAAATACTATTTTCTGTACAGGAGATGGAGACAACGTATTCTGTAACTGTGGATGATATTAAATATGCTTCCTTTGATAAAGTTATATATGCAGAGAACTCTACATATCTAATTAAATTAAAATAATTTTGTTATTAATTCATCTATAATAGTTTTGGTTTTTATCATTCAATTAATTCTTTTAAGTAATTACTCATTAATTATTATCTTTGTTATTTTCATAGTATAAATTACTTATTTCAATTTCTCTCTTAATATATAAATTATTTGTCTCTGAAATTTTGGGATTTTAAGGACTTAAGTTAATTGAAAACTATATTTTTAAGTTATTGAAACATCTAAAAAAGTAAGCATTTTGAACAACTAATATTTTAACAAGAAGGCAATAAGAATTTCTGTTACAATCCACAGAGAAGCGGAAGAAAAGAGGGCATTTTTTGAGGCCAAAAAGGGGGAAGATTTCTTGAAGGTAGAAGAGATATTTGCAAATTACAGGGCAACTGGAACAACCCCAAAGAAACTCTTTTACATATCAAGTGAGTAATAGTCTTAAGTTTCAATAATAGTTCTAGGTTTTACATTTTTCCTTTATTTGACCATGATGTTTATGTAATATATATCTATTTTAAATGTGAAATGTTTGGTATTGTGCTAAATGAAAGCTATTTTAAAACTGACAGCAACATTAAACACGTTATATATCTATCTTAGTTTAATGACTCAAATTATGCAAAATTTATGTAGATTATATTTTAAAAAGAATAAAATACTTACTGAAACATTTAAATAATAATAAATTTAGTTAAAATCAACATAACACTCTAGAATATCAACCTGTAGTTTATACTGCCTTCACTTGTTGTATGACATCTAAGGGTGAAGAAATACACTTATGACAGCTTATATTTTTCCGTATATTGTTGTCATTTCCTCATATAGCTTTTTTTGTTGCAGCTGGAGGTTCTTCAAGGATTTTGTGACCCTAACCCTACAAAATATGTTGATAGTGAGAAAACAGAGCCAAATGTAATTTTCTATTGGGGTTTGAAATCTAACAAGAATAATTTCCAAGACATCGATTCGGCAAAGGAGGAGTTCATCAAGATCATAAAGAATGGCTATGAAGGTTCTCCTGGGAAGATGGAGATGTCCATACTGTTAGCTTATCAGCTGTCAAATTGATGTTAAGAAAAGGAATCCGGTATTCCATATTGGCTTGTTTGTAATGTATCACCAGTTTAAGTGAGGATTACAGTGGCTAGATTTATTTTATTTTGATTTATCTGCTATGGTGTTGTACTGTAGACTTGTATATTCTATGTTCATATCGCTGGTAAAGCATAACAAGATAGACTTGTATATTACTCAATCAATGCCTATGAAAAACGTTATCCAGTGTTATCAGTAATTGACTTCAACATAACAACATCTCAGATTCTAAATCATGTTAATTGGTTCCTTTGTTTCTTTTTCCTACTACTACCTATCAAAGTAACAACAGCACATGTTAGTCACATTCGTTTTCTTCTCTGCCAAGGATGCTAACATTGTGCACCTGTGAAACTCTTTATTATTCCACCTAATATTATATTAAAGTTATTTCATACTCAAACGTTGGTTCCAATCATAATCATGCATCACCAAAACAACAAACAGTAACACAACAAATACACCACATTCTGATTATAAAGGACAACATTTGTTACAACACTGGTCTGAATTTTATTGTAGTATGATAAATGGTTTAGCTGTTCATGATGATGCATATTATTTTCCTTTAGTGAAAAGTCTCAATCATACGATGGTAGGTAATTCAGTTGGCACTCACAAGATAATAAAGCACAAGTCTATTGATTTATAATATAGCACATTTATCTGACCAGATAAATATGCTATGTAAATTCATTACCCTCTAAAATCTTAATATTAAATTTTAGAACTTACTAATATTTATTTAAAAACTCAAATTGATTTTTAATTACATTACACATTGTCTGAGTAATCCTGCTTCTATCAACTTAATGTTCTCTTAATGGGATTGTTTATATCAAATACATATGGTACTCTATCAGAAATTTCACATTAGCTAGTTGTCTTTTTGCATGACAATGCAGAACTGGAGTTACCTTTCAGTCGAAAAAAGGAAAAGGAAAATCTAATTTAGTACTTCTAAACCTGATATAGGAAAGTTGGCTAAGCTATTTCTTGGTCACTCCAATTCTCATAAGGGCAACATAAGCTATAACTCTGTAAACTATGAGCATTATCATCAGACCTAATGCAGCCATGAGTTGGTCATGCAATCCAAAATGAACCCATATTTGCTTTATGGAAGGAAACTCCACAATTCGACACTGGCAAGTGGAACAAGGGTATGTCTCACCATAACTATATTGAGACCTAATGAACAACTGGTAGGTGTAGTAGCTGATAGAAATGTACTTGATCCATGCTATAAACTTTGGAAAATGCTGAACATAAAATCCCCCAGCCAGCAAAAAGCATAGCATGATCACTGAGGCAAGTGTTGTTGCAGCCTTTTGATCCATCACAGAAGCACCAAGGGCAAGGCCTAGACCTTGTGATACTAACACATTGAGTAAGAGAGAGAGCAATGTGCACATGAAGTTCACCACATTGGCCTTCAACCCTGTCATTCAATAGATTATGATAAGGAATATGGTGGGAAGAACAAGTTCCATGGGAAGGTCAGCTACCACCCTTGACATGAAATATGAGGAAAGCCTGTACATTCCTGAAGATCTTTCTTTCTGTAGCATCATTAGCTCTTGAGGAAAGGTGAAAATTGCTTGAAAGAGAGGGAAGAAACCCCAAAAGCCAGATATGAAGAACAGAAGCCCAATCTGAATGTACAGTATAGTACTTATCAGCTCTCAATCCATCAGCCCAAATTAACTTAGTGAAAACCAATTATGCTTAATTTCAAGAAACAATACTTAGATTTAGTTCTATATTGGTGTTTTCTGACTAGAAGAATTTCCTTTCTGTAACTTATACTAACCTTTAGTGCAATTTCTTTATCATACATAGTACTAAAATAAATTCTAATTCTGATTTCAGAACAATATAACAACAACTAAGAAATCACCTCTGAGATTTGTCCATTCAAAATGTAAGTTGTACAGAAGATTGAGATAAAATGAAAACATGATATTTTTTGAAATTTTTATCTGATCCTGCAAATGTGAGATATCAGACTTGAACCAGAGTAGTCCTGAAATTAGAGCAACCACAAGGACCTGACAAACACGCAAAAGAGAGAATGATTCATGCTTTCTCTCTTTGATGTCTCTTCTTAATAGTACAAGGAATTGCTGTCCCCAGTTGGTAGGCCATTTCTCAGAGCTCTCTTCTTGAAATCTATTCTGGTCTTTGCCAGAGTCATTGATTCCTTTAAGTGCAGGCTTCGATTGTGCAGCACAGTTTCCCTTATATACCGAAATCAATTTCTGTTTATCTATAATATGATCCGCATTAAATTCATCAGTGTAGACACCTGCAGTTATTCCTGAATTAGCACAGTGACTTGGAACAATACAAGATCAAATGTTCTCTTTTATAAATTTTAAAATCAGATGGACATTCCTAGAACTCCCATTTAGGATACTACTGGAAGCAACAGAAGCCCTCTTGATTACAAAATATTCCTCTCTGTAATATAAATTGTATAAATGTTGAAAGTCAAAATCTCTTTCCTGCCTAAACATATAACATAGATTTGGGGGGAAATGTATCAGTCAAGGCTCAATTTTGCACAAAGCCTATGTTATGTGTTTAGGGTGCCTAAACATATAACATAAGCTTTGTGCAAAATTGAGCCTTGACTGGTACATTTCCCCCCAAATCTATGCTATATGTTTAGGCAGGAAAGAGATTTTGACTTTCAACATTTATACAATTTAGATTACAGAGAGGAATATTTTGTAATCAAGAGGGCTTCTGTTGCTTCCAGTAGTATCCTAAATGGGAGTTCTAGGAATGTCCATCTGATTTTAAAATTTATAAAAGAGAACATTTGATCTTGTATTGTTCCAAGTCACTGTGCTAATTCAGGAATAACTGCAGGTGTCTACACTGATGAATTTAATGCGGATCATATTATAGATAAACAGAAATTGATTTCGGTATATAAGGGAAACTGTGCTGCACAATCGAAGCCTGCACTTAAAGGAATCAATGACTCTGGCAAAGACCAGAATAGATTTCAAGAAGAGAGCTCTGAGAAATGGCCTACCAACTGGGGACAGCAATTCCTTGTACTATTAAGAAGAGACATCAAAGAGAGAAAGCATGAATCATTATCTCTTTTGCGTGTTTGTCAGGTCCTTGTGGTTGCTCTAATTTCAGGACTACTCTGGTTCAAGTCTGATATCTCACATTTGCAGGATCAGATAAAAATTTCAAAAAATATCACGTTTTCATTTTATCTCAATCTTCTACACAACTCACATTTTGAATGGACAAATCTCAGAGGTGATTTCTTAGTTGTTATATTGTTCTGAAATCAGAATTAGAATTTATTTTAGTACTATGTATGATAAAGAAATTGCACTAAAAGTTAGTATAAGTTACAGAAATGAAATTCTTCTAGTCAGAAAACACCAATATAGAACTAAATCTAAGTATTGTTTTTTTGAAATTAAGCATAATTGGTTTTCACTAAGTTAATTTGGGCTGATGGATTGAGAGCTGATAAGTACTATACTGTACATTCAGATTGGGCTTCTGTTCTTCATATCTGGCTTTTGGGGTTTCTTCCCTCTCTTTCAAGCAATTTTCACCTTTCCTCAAGAGCTAATGATGCTACAGAAAGAAAGATCTTCAGGAATGTACAGGCTTTCCTCATATTTCATGTCAAGGGTGGTAGCTGACCTTCCCATGGAACTTGTTCTTCCCACCATATTCCTTATCATAATCTATTGGATGACAGGGTTGAAGGCCAATGTGGTGAACTTCATGTGCACACTGCTCTCTCTCTTACTCAATGTGTTAGTATCACAAGGTCTAGGCCTTGCCCTTGGTGCTTCTGTGATGGATCAAAAAGCTGCAACAACACTTGCCTCAGTGATCATGCTATGCTTTTTTGCTGGCTGGGGGATTTTATGTTCAGCATTTTCCAAAGTTTATAGCATGGATCAAGTACATTTCTATCAGCTACTACACCCACCAGCCGTTCATTAGGTGTCAATATAGCTATGGTGAGACATACCCTTGTTCCACTGGCCAGTGTCGAATTGTGGAGTTTCCTTCCATAAAGCAAATAGGGGTTCATTTTGGATTGCATGACCAACTCATGGCTGCATTAGGTCTGATGATAATGCTCATAGTTTACAGAGTTATAGCTTATGTTGCCCTCATGAGAATTGGAGTGACCAAGAAATAGCTTAGCCAACTTTCCTATATCAGGTTTAGAAGTACTAAATTAGATTTTCCTTTTCCTTTTTACGACTGAAAGTTAACTCCAGTTCTGCATTGTCATGCAAAAAGACAACTAGCTAATGTGAAATTTCTCATAGAGTAACATATGTATTTGATATAAACAATCCCATAAAGAGAACATTAAGTTGACAGAAGCAGGATTACTCAGACAATGTGTAATGTAATTAAAAATCAATTTGAGTTTTTAAATAATTATTAGTAAGTTCTAAAATTTAATATTAAGATTTTAGAGAGGTAATGAATTTACATAGCATATTTATCTGCTCAGACAAATGTGCTTTATTATAAATCAATAGACTTGTGCTTTATTATCTTGTGAGTGCCAACTGAATTACCTACCATCGTATGAACAGCTAAACCATTTATCATACTATAATAAAATTCAGACCAGTGTTGTAACAGAGGTTGTCCTTTATAATTAGAATGTGGTGCATTTTTTGTGTTACTGTTTATGGTTTTGGTGATGCATGAGTTATGATTGGAAACATCGTTTGAGTATGAGATAACTTTAATATAATATTAGGTGGAATAATAAAGAGTTTTACAGGTGCACAATGTTAGCATCCTTGGCAGAGAAGAAAACGAATGTGACTAAGATGTGTTGTTGTTACTTTGGTAGGTAGTAGTTGGAAAAAGAAACAAAGGAATCAATTAACATGATTTAAAATCTGAGATGCTGTTATGTTGAAGTCAATTACTGATAACACTGGATAACGTTTTTCATAGGCATTGATTGAGTAATATACAAGTCTATCTTGTTATGCTTTACCCGCAATATGAACATAGAATATACAAGTCTATAGTACAACACAATAACAGATAAATCAAAATAAAATAGATCTAGCCACTATAATCTTCACTTAAACTGGTAATACATTACAAACAAGCTAATATGGAAGACCGGATTCCTTTTCTTAACATCAATTTGACAGTTGATAAGCTAACAGGATGGACATCTCCATCCTCTCACGAGAACCTTCATAGCCATTCTTTAATCTTCATGAACTCTTCCTTTACCGAATTGATGTCCTGAAAATTATTCTTGTTAGATTACAAACCTCAATAGAAAACTACATTTGGCTCTGTTTTCTCACTATCAACATATTTTGTAAGGACAAAATCCTTGAGTAACCTCCAGCTGCAGCAAACAAAGATATATGAGGAAATGACAACAATATACAGAAAAATATAAGTTGTCATAAGTGTATTTCTTCACCCTTAGATGTCATACAACAAGTGAAGGCAGTATAAACTACAGGTTGATATTCTAGAGTGTTATGTTGATTTTAACTAAATTTATTATTATTTAAATGTTTCAGTAAGTATTTTATTCTTTTTAATATATAATCTACATAAATTTTGCATAATTTGAGTCATTAAACTAAGATAGATATAACGTATGTAATGTTACTGTCAGTTTTAAAATAGCTTTCATTACCAAACATTTCACATTTAAAATAGATATATATTACATAAACATCATGGTCAAATAAAAGAAAAATGTAAAACCTAGAACTATTATTGAAACTTCTTAATTAAAGACTATTACTCAATTGATATGTAAAAGAGTTTCTTTGGGGTTGTTCCAGTTGCCCTGTAATTTGCAAATATCTGTTCTACCTTCAAGAAATCTTCCCCTTTTTTGGCCTCAATAAATGCCCTCTTTTCTTCCGCTTCTCTGTGGATTGTAACAGAAATTCTTATTGCCTTCTTGTAAAAATATCAGTTGTTCAAAATGCTTACTTTTTTTAGATGTTTCAATAACTTAAAAATATAGTTTTCAATTAACTTAAGTCCTTAAAAGCCCAAAATTTCAGAGACAAATAATTTATATATTAAGAGAGAAATTGAAATAAGTAATTTATACTATGAAAATAACAAAATAATAATTAACGAGTATTTACTTAAAAGAGTTAATTGAATAATTGAATGATAAAAACCAAAACTATTATAGATGAATTAAAAACAAAATTATTTTAATTTAATTAGATATGTAGAGTTCTCTACATATATAACTTTATCAAAGGAAGCACATTTAATATCATCCACAGTCACAGAATACGTTGTCTCCATCTCCTGTACAGAAAATAGTATTTAATCATTAAATTACAAAATTATTCATATGAGGTAATGTTTAATGAGGTTCAAACTTGACAAAGTTAACTGAACGTCTGTGATTTGCATACTGCAAAAAAGTTATTACATGGACACTGGCCACACAATTGCTAAAGTGGTTTTCTCAGAGTAAAAAGTGATTTGCCATCAACAAGGCTTTGTCACAACATAAAAATTTGAAGTGGTTTTCCAGCCAATTGTATGGAAAATGAAAATAAAAAGATGCCTAGAACTCTTACTTAATCAATTTTTTCATTCTGTAGAAAATGGAAACACAGACCATTATGTGTAGATCAAAATAAATGGTTATTTCTGAAACATTAATAGCAGAGCCAGTGACACTCTTCTTCTTAAAAGGCTAAATAAAGGCTATCGTAGAGGAATAAAAGAATGAAGTCTGAAGTACACACCTGCAAGCATGGAAGGATGACAGGTCTTCTCATTTGTAAATAATGAATGAACATCAAAACATACCTGAAATTAAAATTAAATTATTGTTTTTAAGCGATACTATCCGGTCATCATATTTAAATGAACTTATTTGACCATGTCTACTTTGATTTTGCAATATTAGGATAATACCTTGCCTAATTATAATGAAGTCAACAAATATTAAATGCCTATTTATATTGTATTTCTCTTGAGATATTTCAGGGCCAGGTTTATCAGAAGCAAAACCATACAAAGTGATTTTTCACCCTTTGGCAGGTCTTTGCATCATAAGAAAATCACTAGTTGAGGCGTTGAGGTTGGAACCTTGTTCTGATTCTTACACAGACCACAACACACTATCAATAAAGGGTACCTATTTCTGCTTACAAGCAGAGGGATAAGTAATATGTGTTTATTAATCATCACATGTCATGAATGGTTTATACATGACTGAGTCTTGAGGGATATTCTGTCACAGAAATTTCATCAACAAACTGGGAGTCTAGTAATATTTTAACAACCAAAACAAACAACAATTGTTATTAAAATCTCAGAATACTTACATGGTATTGTCTTCTTGGATCTCAGTTTGTCTACATGAGACAAAAACTCATGAAAAACAGATTAGAAAAAAATGTTGCATTTATGGTGAGGAGGAGCCAGGAAGGCTTAGGGAAGCTTCGTCCAAGGGAGCGAGGTTCAAGCAAGAGACTCAGATCCACATGGGAAGAACAAGGCAGTCAAATGGTTGCATTGACTTTATGATTGGATGAAGGGTCTGACAGTAAGAGTGGAAAAATGGCTCCACGCAAACCAGTTGATCAAAATAAAAATTTTGGTACTTCTTTTCTTTTAAAGTTATCATGTCATTTTATTATTTTTTAAAACACATTACCTTAAAAAGGTTGTTTTCATGAGACACTTTTGAAAATCAATAAACTATTGAGAACACAGTTAATGCATGGTAAAGTAAAATAATTCTACACACTCTCATGCTTAAGTAATATAAATTCATTAACTTCATAAAAATTAAAGTTAAAAATTGTACAAGCAATATCAGAAAATATACTCTGTAATAAATCATCCATGAAGCCCTTTTGTTCTGATTTTCTGTATCAAACCAAACAGCACCGAAGATTACCCGAACAGTTATAATTCCTCATTCCTTTTTTAAGAAAAAGAGACTATTAACATATATGTTAATAACACAGAGCACCATTACATATAACCATAACGATACTGTTCTGCAACACCCAGTGAAACTTTAATCTACCAACTATAATTACAAAGTCGTGTTCTAGTATGTTTTTCATTGCCTGCCAATGACTATTTTCAGTACAAAGAATATACTAAATGTGTATACCCGTGTTCCCAAGTCATCAGGACCAAGTTTTCACCTCAGAATTTGCAAAGTTGTTTGCTCATGCTACACGCTCAGTGGATATGCTTCCATCAATGAGAGTGCTATAGCTATTGCATGATAACTTGCAGCTGTCTGCAGACAATTAACATCCAAGAAAAGATGCAAGAGTTATAGCACAGACAACAAGTTGTTTCATTAAACAAATAGTATAATCCAATCGGTTGTTATTATTTTAGCAACCTTCATGATATGATTATGAGCTTTATATGAATCCAATCACTACAATAATTATAACAAACTGAAAATATCATCCTTTAAAATTAAATCAAATCAACAATTTTCATCTAACTAACTTGATGACAAATTTTAAAATAATCTTCCGAGTAACCTCTCTCTATTTATAAAGGTGTAGCACATTAATTCATATGGATCTCATTGTTGATAGTTTCTTGATATGAAAAATGAAGAGAATTTACATACAACATTTTTCATAAAAAAGAATACAAAATAAACTAACTTCATAATTTGGAAAAACCAGAAATAAGATGAATAAAATAACCTGAATATGATCTGCTCCAAGTAATCTTTGGTTGCACTTTAAAGCTTTGTGAAGATATCTGAGAGCGACATGTGCATTTCCCAGACCTTCTTCCATCATAGCCACATTAATGTAAGTAGCAGTAGTGTTTGGATGAGATGGGCCGCATGTTAGATGCAGAAGATATAAAGCACGCTTTACATACTTGAATGTTGATCCAATTAACGAAAGGCTAAATGAGAAGAAAAATTAAAATTAACTAATTAGTATTTCAAATTCACAACTTATCTTTCCATATTTATGGCGATCAATACATAAATTTCTGCTAAGGATTAAAAAAGAAAACCTAGATTCCCATAACATAGAACACAAATTCGTAAACTTTGTTTCTCTCTTGATAAATTCTATTTTCAAATTAAAAAATTGAGTTTGTATTATATTAATTCAAAACCAAATTAAACTCACGAAGATTTGAATATCACTATATTGCACAAGAGCAAAACATACTTCAGAGCCAGCTCTCTGTGCTGTAGTCTGTAATAGAAAACAGCAAGATCCCCATAGCTCTTCATGGTATCAGGATGATCCAGACCTAACTCTCTCTCATTGATATCCAAAGCTTTTTGTTGATATATTGTAGCCTGTGATTTAGGTAAACAACTTGATGAATAGAAATCAAACCCTGAAACTTTAGTAAATCAAATGGAGATTTGAGGTGCAAATAAACAGTGGCTAAAATATTTAATCAATATGTCTATTGCATAAAGCAACAACAAACCAGCCTTATCCCAATAGATGGTGTCAATCATAAAATGGGAACGACACCTTCCGGCAGCCGGGGATTAACCGTCCGAGAGAGCGCGCCTTCTTCTGCAGCGGCGGAGCCATTCTCCGAATCTCCGGTGCCCTCTTCTTCATCAATTCAGCGGGGGACTTCCTGGCCTTCATTTGGTGCCTCCCCTTCCACCGGCGAAAATCGCGCGGCTCTAGCGAGTACGGCCTTAGGCCGTGGCGGCGAGGGCACAGTCGGCGACTGCGCAGACATCGCTGGCAGCGGCAGGCTGTGGACATCACTCGCATGCCATGTCGGTTGTTTCGTGCGCGACGTAGGGTTTCACTTTTTGTGTTTCATTGATTGAGTGTGAATTATTGTCGTTGAATGAGTGAATTTGATCACATGATGATTGTTAATGTCGAATGATAATTGTACGAAAGATTGTGTTCTGAAGATGTTTGGTGATGTTGAAATTGGTTAAAGATGGATGAGAATGCAACTAGGTGGTGTAGTAGGTGTTTTTAGGTCAAATATGAGGTTTTGGTGTGTAAGTTTTTGAACTAAGAGTTAAAATGATTTGATTCAGTTCTAGAGAATGTTCAGAGGTAAATTAAGACTTGTTACATTGGCTGATTAGTTGAAATCCAGTCTAGACAGTTTTAATAGTATTTTTGTTAATGTTTTGGATTGGTTTTAAGTGCATTATTGGAAGTTTAGAGTAGTGAAATTTTGAATTATAGGTTATGAGTCACATTGGTCATTTTAGAGGTTATTGATAAGTCATTTATGACTTGTTAGAGTCTTTAAACTACTTAAAAATGAATTAGAAATGTAGATTTCAATTTTGATCTCTAAGTTGAGATTTTAGTTGTATTGAGTGGATACATTGTTGGAAACAATTGATTACTGGTTTAATATAGGTTATACGTTGTTAGTTTAGGTCTAAAATAGTCCATAATCCAATTTAGGAGTGTTACAAGTTGGTAAACTGATTAGAAGTGGTAATGAGTGGTCTAAAAGTGCTAATTTTGCAGATTTTAGTATTACAGAATTATGCAATCTAGTTAGGTGAGCATAATTGGCTAGTTGGGTGAGCTAGCTCACTTAGCTTGGGGAACTAGTTGTTTTGGCTCTAGTTGGGCAAGCAAAGTTGGCTAGTTGGTCGAGCCAATTCGCTTAACTTGGGAAGCTTGATGTTTTGGCTCTAACTAGGTGAGCAGAATTGGCTACTTGGGTGAGTTTTGGGGCTTTTTGGTAGAAAGTTACAGTGGCTGAGTGAGTCAGTTTGCTCAGTTTGGGAAGCTTACTGTTTTGCCTCTAGCTGGGCGAGCAGAGTTTGTTAGCTGGGTGAGTCGGTTTGTTGTCTTAAGTGTTTTTGAATCCTTTTACCTATGTGTATGGTTTTAAAAGATATATTGGTTTATTGGTTTGTTGTATGATATGTAGAAATGTTTATAAGTTATTTTTGAATGAAATGAGATGTATAAGAGTCCTAAGGAGGATTCTTAAGAGTTGTTTCAAAGTGTTCATTAGAATGAATGTAGGGAGCCCGGTCTTAGGGGTTATCTTGACACTCTAATGTTCTTTCATTCTCAAGTAGAGAATATTGACGCATGTGGTAAGAGTAGTAGGAGGTCTTAGTCTAGGTGCTTCCAGTATGGCCTACGACACAGTACAAACTAACCTTGTGCGGGTGGTACTCATTAGCAATGACTTTGCAAAGCAGTAGAGGTCACTACAAGTGCACAACCCGCCATTACTCGACATTCATTCTAAGTCCGGACAGTTCGGTATAGATCATTGTATGTTAAGACGTTTGGGTTGGATTAAATTATATATGATTCTTATATGAAATGCTTTAAACTTAGGATGTATTGCTTATGTATCTAGCTTACCCTTTTCTTTGTGATTTTGTTGAATGTTTCTTTTGTTTCTTCCTTGGCTATGATCATCTGGTGGGTGTGAGCAGAGGGTGATGATATTTCTCTGGAGCAGGCTTTTGATGGAGGGATTACAGATGCTTAGTTCTCTTTTAGTTTTATTCTTGTAAATAGTTTTAGTTATAGATGATTTGTATATATAAAGTCTCTTTTATGGTTACTTATATAATTGTAATAACTTTATATTTTTGTTTGTCAATTGATCTATCTTATTGAAAATTTTGATGACTATTTTATAGTATTTATACTATATTTTGGAATGTTACATTTTTTGTATGGTTATGTCTAGTTAGAATTTCAGTTTCTTTGAGTTAACTAATGGCTTTTCTCTGTGTGAGCAAAAGATGGCACCTAGGCCTCATCCTCCCCCACCCACAAATCACGATGCTCCAAGTCTTATGAGGATGATGGAATCATGTATGATGTTTCGTTCAGCATAACACGGTGGCCTTGTGGCAGTTAGAAGCTATTAGGGTATCAACTAAGACATCCCAAGGCAATATGTTGAGTTGATGAGTGATAACGGTAATTCTTACCATTATATATGGTGCAATTTTCTTAACAAATCAACTCTCTTGAAGCTTGAAACATGCTTAATCCTCTCTTTAATCTAACTTTGTGAATAACTTCAGCTTAGGTTACACACACCTGTTTTCATCACTAATGCCTTAAATTTTGTAGGAACTTTGTGTGCTTTGGAAGGAAATCCAAACTATCAAGAGTGGGGAGCCAAGGAAGAGCTACAAAAGCAAGATTTGAAGAAGTTTCACTGCAGATTCCACGTTGGCTGGGTGCCCCCAGAGGGAGCTGGGCGCCCTTCAATTCGCAAACTTTGCCAAAAAGTGGCGCCCGGGCGCCCTAGAGGGGGGCTGGGCGCCCTTCCATTCGCTGTTTCTCCAAAAAAATGGCGCCTAGGCGCCCTTGGAGGGCGCTGAGCGCCCTTTGCTTCTCTGCTTTGTTTTTAATTATGGCGCCTAGGCACCCCAGGAAAGGGAGCTGGGCACGACTTTTTGCTGACATGGCACCCTAGACCTATAAAAAGCTCACATGCAATGAGGGTGTCATCTTCTTGGCGGCTGAAGCTTAGAAACACACCTTTGGACCTCTAGAAGCTGGTTTTGGGTTGTGGGAACTTTCCATTCTTCCTCCTTGCGTCTCCATCTACTCCATTTTCTTCCATTGTAAGCTAAGTTCATTTTTGTTGGGGAATGATGTAAATTATGAAACTCATTTGTAAATGCACTTGTTTTGAATGAATATAGGCTTCTTTCATTATTTGCTAGTGTTTATGTTCTTTGCTTAAAGCTTGTTGTGACTTGATCAACCATAGCATGATTTTAGGGTTTGCTTACTGTTGGGAAATGTTGTGTGAACCTTGAACTGGGCTACACACCTAAAGGAAATAATGTCTAGGGATAGAGCTAGGACCTTTGGTTGTCTTAAACTTCTTTTCTTATTGCGGATGAACTTGTTAGGTTGCCAAGGGATTTTCGATTTAATAAGTGAATCTAGGCTTTCTCACCAAGAGATTGGGTTTAAGTAACTTAGCAAGTTGACAAGAGCAATTAATTAAAGAAGAAGTGATTGTGCATTTGTGTAAGAGTGTAATAGTTGAAATCATTCTCCGACATATCCATTCCATATCATCATCATTCATTTCAACTTCAAGTGTTTTAGCCCCAAGAAGTTCACTTTATCATTTATGCATTATGTTTAGTTTCATTGCACAAATTCACATTAAAGGAAATCATTTTTTAGCTTAAGTTAGTTAGTTAATTATACAATAGTAAAGTGTTAACCGAGTCTCTTCGGAAACGATATCCGGTCTTACCGATTTTATTACTTGAACGATTTGGTACGCTTGTCAAAGTCTCAACAATGAGAAATGGTAGAGCTGCAACTAAACCTTCCTCTTCTTCTTCTACTCAGCCTTAGGAGTGGAGTCTTGAGAGTTTCCCGCAACATCAGCCAACCATGTTTAATGGCAAAGTTAGTCCAGATGAGGCGGATCAGTGGTTTCGTGATATGGAGAGAATCTATAATGCCAAGTGGTGCCTAGAGGAGAATAGGTTGGCCTACACTGAGTACTTGTTGACTGGTGAGGCTAGCCATTGGTGGAACAACATGAGATCTTTACTTGAGGGCAGTGGTACTCAGATTTCTTGGGGGTTGTTCAAGAAGAAGTTTTATACTAAGTACTTTCCTGAAGTTTGCAAAGGAAATGGAGTTTTTGCAGCTGGTGCATGGTATATATTAGTTTCTGAGTATGCTGATCAATTTAAACATCTTATCCGCTTCCACACATTGACCATGGATGAAGAGTGACAATGTAGGAAGTTTGAGAATGGTTTGAGGGGTGATATTAAGTTGTTGGTTCTCGGATTGTGCATAAAGGAGTTTCCCACCTTAGCTAAGAGAGCATGAGTACTTGAGAAGACCAAGAAAGAGGTAGAGAGTTAGTCGTTGAGGGTTGATGGGCCATCTGGGTCCAGGAGTAGTTTCAGTGCTAGGAGGACACCTTACTCTAGGCTTCCTACTCATGGGCCTAGGAGTTTCTCTTCTCAACAGCTAGTTCAATCAGGCCAGTCGAGGAGCTTGAGATGTTATCTCTGTGGAGGTCCGCATATGTTGTCTACATGTCCTCAGAGAGTAGGATTCAAGAGGTACAACATGCGCAAAAGGGAAGGACATTATGAGAGAGATTGTCCTTTGACCAAGAGGGTAGGTTCACAGGCACAACAGTCAGCGAGTCTCATTAAAGGGGAGGTGTCAAACCTCAGGCGTCGGGCCGTGTATATACGCTATCAAGGGTAGAGGAAGCCAGTTCAGGTAACCTTATCATCAATAGTTATTTGTTGCTTAGTAGGAGTTTTTGTGTTTTGTTTGATTTTGGAGCGACACACTTCTTTGTGTTAGAGGCTTGTGTGCTTGAGTTGAGGTTGTTTGTGAGTGAGCTGTTGTACGACCTTGTGGTGTCTACCCCAGCTTCTGGTTTGGTTAGGACATCTATAGTGCGTGCTAGAATTCCAGTGGTGGTTGAAGGGTGTTAATTCAAAGTAAATCTCATTTGTTTACCTCTAAAATGCTTGAAGGTGATCTTACATTTTCATAGAGTGCAGCGAGAAGAAGCTATTGTTTCCTGAGTGTGGATTAAGGTAAAGGAGGGGTCGTATTGTTTTCTTGTGTTGACACATATGGAGGTTGATCAAA
Organism: Vigna radiata var. radiata; assembly: GCF_000741045.1. NCBI lineage: Eukaryota > Viridiplantae > Streptophyta > Magnoliopsida > Fabales > Fabaceae > Vigna > Vigna radiata. The sequence goes on from NC_028355.1 coordinate 12,913,607, forward strand.
GTGGACGAAGTTTGGATCACTTAGTGTTGAGTGTCGCAACCGAAAAATCGCGACGGGACGACGATCCAAAGAAAACGAGTTTTGAAAAAGAGTTTGGGAGTCGCCACCATAGTTTATTCTGGAAAACTACGGAAAAACCATAAAATGATAAGGCAAGGTCTACAAAACCAAATTCTGGTTTCGGAAGTCGGTTACGCGTGGGGAAGGTGTTAGCACCCCCACAACGCCTGCCCTAAGGCAGTACCTTTAACTAAATACGCGAATTTGATGTGGTTTGCAAAATGTTTAATTTTCCCCTAAAAAACAAAACTCTAAAGGAAACAAAATATTTTTTGTGTTTTTTGTGCCTGACAAGGATTGACCTTGCTCCTACGTATTCTCAGTTGGACGGAGAAATCAGGGTTACGTAGTTCTTTAAAATTATGTTTGGGTGATTGTTTGAAAACATGATGTTTTATATTTTTTGTTGATTTTTTTTAAAAAGGAAAAGAAAAAGGTTTTCGACACAAGGCTGACGCGGACGGTCGCACGTGTGCTTAAACCTTTTAAAATATTTTTGTATTTTTTGAAAGAAGGAAGAAAAAGTTTTAACACAAGGCTGACGCGAATGGTCGCTCGTGTGCTTAACCCTTTTTAAAATATTTTTGTTATTTTTGAGAGAAAGAGGAAAAGGTATTAACACAAGGCTAACGCGAATGGTCGCATGTGTGCTTAAACCTTTTAAAATAATTTTGTTATTTTTGAAAGAAGGAGGAAAATGTTTTAACACAAGGCTGACGCGAATGGTCGAACGTGTGCTTAAACCTTTTAAAATATTTTCGTTATTTTTGAAAGAAGGAGAAAAATGTTTTAACACAAGGCTGACGCGAATGGTCGCACGTGTGCTTAAACCTTTTAAAATATTTTTGTTATTTTTNAAAGAAGGAGGAAAAGGTTTTAACACAAGGCTGACGCGAATGGTCGCACGTGTGCTTAAACCTTTTAAAATATTTTTGTTGATTTTTATATTCATATATTTAAAAGGTAGATAAATAAAAAGAAAAATAAAATAAAATAAAATAAAATAAAATTAAAATTAAAATTTAAATAAATAAAATAAAAGTAAAAAGATAAAATAAAATAAATAACAACAAAGTAAAGAAAGAAATTGCAAAGGTGCTTAAATAAGAAGAAAAAAAAAAGTCTAAGTTATTTTTCCTTTTAAAAACGAACTGGGCCTAAGCCCAAGCAGAGAGGGGTGGTGCCAGTGAAACCAGGGGTGCGGAAGAAGGTTTTTTTTTTCATAACAGACTGGGCCTAAACCTAGACAGAAGGGGTGTCAAGATGGGAAGTGGGGTGTACGAATGGGAGATTTTGTTTAGATAAGATAGGCTGAAGCCCAAAGGAAATGGGAGCGCGAAATATGAACAAAGGGGGTGCGGAGGAGTTTTTTTTTTGCACCGGCCCAATGCTCTCAGCCCAAAGTAGGGTTTCAGAAACCCTTTAGGGGTTCTCTCAAATCCCTTTCATTTCTCACTTTCATTTCTCAGACTCCACTCACCCCCTTAAACAAAGCATGCCGCCACTACCCGTCCGACCACAGCTCCCGTCCGGCCAGTTCAAGGCGTTAACGGCGACTCCAAGCGTCCCTGGAGCTGCTGCCGGCCACGGGGTCAGACCCCTTCTCCAGATTCGTTGCCGCGCGCGAGAGGGAGATTCCCTTATCTTCCGCGATTCGCATCTGCGGCCGCTGCCGTCGACGGCTCCACCTTTCATCAACGGGCCCTTCGCCTGCCGCCGCAGGTACCTTCCCGTCCGACCAAGGACATCAATGGCGATACCGGACGCTACCAAAGCCGCCGCCAGCCGCAGCGCCGAATCGCCATTCTCCCCTCCTTCTCATTTCGGCGAAGCTGACGGCCGCCGTTCATTCCTCTTCTCCCTTTGTTCTTTGCTTGCGAGGCTGAAGCACTTGCCTTCCACTTGCATCGCACCCAGTCGCCACCTCTCGAACCGCGAACTAGGGGCGCGCCGCTTCCTCCTGCTCACATTTCATCTTCGACTTGGATTCCGATGGGGATAGGGTTGTTGGCTTCGATTGACACAACTGAAGGGTGAAAGAAACACACCGTGGTGTTCCTGTGCGACTTTGTGTTCTGTATTGTGTGTATGTTATTGTGCATGTGTGTATTGATGCAGATGGGGCATGTTGGGGAACTGCTTTGGGTGATTTTGGAATTTCTGATTTTCAGTTGTTTTGAGTCTCTGTTATGGCATTATTGTTGTGCTTAAACGGGTTGGATTAGCTTTCTTTTCTTGCTCAACTGTTGGCTTCGAACATAGGTGAAAAAGAACAAAGCTTGGGATGGTGAGAGATATTCGGTGAGTTGGTTTCTGGATAATAGGAGAGTGAACCTCAGAGGCTAAAGGTCGTGCAAGAAAGAGATGGTTGTTATATTCTCTTTTTTCTAATGCAGGGCCGATGAGCAAGGTGTGACAAAAGTGGCGGAAATGTTAACAGGCATGGAGGTCGTTCAATGGCAGAAGGGAAATCAAAGAAAGAATGTGGGACGATAGTGGTGATGTTGGGAGAGGGTGGAAATCGTTGATGTAATGCAGATGGATGTAATGCAGATGGAGATTTCAGTTTAAAGAGAGAGGGCAATATGCATGGGACAGCGACAAAGCAAGGAGATATTCACATCGTAACATGATTTTCAAACAAAGCAGCTTCAAGTATAGAACGAACACAATGCAACCAGCTCAAATGAAGATACATGAAGATTTAAGTGAAGCGAACGGAGTGTGTACCTCTTGAAGCTTCTATTGTTAGCCTAGTATTTCCTGCAATCTCCTTCCTCTTCCTCGGGCTCCGGTGAAGATGTTGCCTCAAGGTTTTTTTTTATTCTTTCTCTGGATGGTGTTTTTTCGCTTCTTGCCCGTGAATTGTGAATAAATCAATCCGTGTATATCCCTCCCCTCTTGCTGGTTTTTTTTTTCTGTTGTTATGGTCTCTTTTTTGATGGTTTCTTCCTGTTGTGATAGTATGTTCTCTGCTGTGATAACGCCCTCCATTCTTCTGTTGGTTCAGGTCCTTTTTTACACTCAGAATATCTCTCAGGATCAGGATCTCACATTTGTCTTTTTTCTCTTTTCATGCTCTCATCGTATCAGTTGAACCAAAACCCTCCAAATCTTCACTCTTTCCATGAATGCAGATCAACGTTAGACAAATTAAGAATAAGGACCAGGTCCTTTTGCGCTGCTACTGCATGTATCCATTTCAAGCATTCTCTGTGTCTGGAAAGCAACTTTGCAGAGAAGCATAGTTGACCTTATTTTGCTTTTTGTTCTTTTCATTTTCTTTCGCTTTTTCATTTTTCATTCTTTTTCATTCTCTTTTTTTTTGTTTTGTAAATAACTATACGGAAATCATCAATATAAAAATAACAAATTAAAAGGAAACAACAAAATAAATAAAAGTATGAAAATACATAAAAGTAAACCGAAAAAGAGAGAAAATAAAAACAAAAATAAGACAAAAATGAAACAGCATAAAGCAAAAAATGGAATACATTAAATCAAATGAACTAAGACAAAACGAAAAAGAAATAACATAAATAAAACAAAACGATATAAGAAAATAAAATAAAAGAGTAAAACAAAATAAAATAAATAAAATAAAACAAAATGAAATAAAATAAAATATAGTAAAATAAAGTAAAGTAAAACAGAAGAAGATAAAACCAAATAAAAAAAGTAATAATAATAAAAATAAATAAATAATAAAACAAAGCAAAATATAATAAAATATAAACATGAGAAAAAAAATAGATAAAAACGAAATTGAAAAAAAACTCTTTTCTTTTGAAAATTTATATGAAAATTATCTTTGTCCTCCCCTTTTATTTTATCACTTCTTCTTAACTCTAGATATTTTGTCCAATTACCCGGACAAAATTAGGTATTGACAGTGAGTGATTTCTTAAACGTGTTTCTTGACGAAGTGTCGGGATTGTCTCCTTAGAGGATGTTGAGTTCTCTATTGATTGATGCCAGGTGCATGGCCAATATCAATAGCTCCTTACATGACGACTCTGGCTGAGTCAGTGGAGCTGAAGAATCAGATAAAAGAGTTGCTTGAGAAGTAGTTTATTCGACCGAGTATCTTGCCATGGGGTGCACCAGTGTTGTTAGTAAAGAAGAATGACAGAAGCTCCAGGTTATGTGTGAATTACATGTAGCTGAATAAGTTAACCATCAAGAACAAGTATTCATTGCCCTGAATAGATGACTTGATGGATTAGTTGCATGGAGCAACAATGTTTTCCAAGATAGATCTGAGGTCGGGCTACCATCATATTTTGGTTAAGGCAGGTGATGTGCAAAAGACTGCCTTCAGGTCTACATATGGTCATTATAAGTATGTGGTCATGTCTTTTGGTGTGACTAATGTTCCAGCCATATTCATGGACCATATGAATAGAATCTTCCGATCGTTCTTAAATAAGTTTGTCGTAGTCTTCATAGACGACATCCTTATCTACTCCAGAACTCGTGAAAAGCATGTTGAACATATTAGGACAATGCTTGAGGTGTTAAGAAAGAAGCAGTTGTATGCCAAGTTGCCTACGTGCGAGTTTTGGATGAAGGAAGTCCAGTTTTTGAGGCATGTTATCTCGACTAGTGGTATATCAGTGGATCTGGTGAAGGTGCAAGCAGTGCTTCAACGGGAGAGACCTAAGTCTGCAACCGAGATCAAAAGTTTTGTGGGGTTAGCGGGCTACTATCGCAGGTTCATAGAGAGATTCTCAAAAATAGTAGTGTCGTTGACATAGCTAACGTGTAAGGATCAACCTTTTGCTTGGATAGACAGGTGTGAGTCTAGCTTTCAAGAGCTTAAGCAAAGGTTGGCGAGTGCTCCGGTGTTGGTTATCCCTGACATAGGTAGACCTTTTGAGGTTTAATGTGATGCTTCTTATCAAGGATTGAGTTGTGTGTTGATGCAGGAAAAGGTGTTTGCTTATGCTTTAAGACAACTTAATGTTTATGAGAATAATTACCCTACTCATGATTTGGAGTCGAGAGTGGTTGTGTTGGCCTTTAAGATTTTGAGACACTATCTTTATGGTGCATTGTTCTAGATATTCAGTGATCAAAAGAACTTAAAATATCTTTCATAGTTACTTATATAAGTATAACAACTTTATATTTCTATTTGTCGACTAATCTATCTCATTGAAAATTGTGATAATATTTTATAGTACTTATACTATATTTTGAGATGGTATAATATATATTAAAAAGTATAAATGATTTAATATTATTATAAATGTGATTAACATGTAAAAAAATTTAACAATTAAATTAAAAAAAATTACATTAATTTATTTTTAAAATTTAAAACTAAAATTTGAAACTAAATTTTAATTTTATATTCAAACTGAAAGTAAAATCATACTTAATCTAATTTTATAAAACGCTTTTAATGTTAAAAAGTTTTACAAATATAAAGTATATTGACTATTTCTAAAAATAAATGTTTACACATCAAATAATTACTCAGACCTATTGATTTCACCAAATAATTTAAAATAAAAAAGTATATGTACTCTGTCGAAGTGGATCCCTGATCCATCCATCACTATGATTAAAATAGTAAAAAAGGTAAAAGACAAAACGACACGGAAAAAAGCGCGTGCAATTGTGCGTGGTCATCATTTTGATGCAAAATTACAACCGACATCCTCAACCTTACATCCTGTTTTCATACATTTCTTCTCTGTCTTCCTTTCTCTTCCACTCTTCCATTTTCATTTTCTTCACATTTTTTCTTCTTCTTCTTTCTTCTCTCAACCCTTTTCCTTTTTTTTATTTATTTATTTTCCAAAAATTCTCTGAACGGTTTTCTTTCTTCAGAGAAAACAAACAGTAACGATTAATGAGTCTATTCTATTCTGTTTCAGCTCTTCTCAGCTAACTCCAAATTCAATTCCATTGCTACATTCATTCTTTTTCTTCTTTTAATTCAATAATGGATGAGTTCGGTGTTTTGACCGAAAGGTTCGGTCTCAAACCACAAGGAAAATCCGCTCCGATGGCCAGGGCATCGACAAAGCGACCTCCAATTGTCTCGGATTCCCCAACACGCTCTAATTCCAAATCCACCCTAAACGGATCCCCATCTCCCCAAAGTTCCTCTTTTGATTTCAATTTCAATTACGGAGTTTTCAGCAACAGTAGCGATAGCAAAACGCAACATTTCGATGATATCTTCGGCGGTAACGCCAAATCCAACGGCGCTTCGTTCGACTACGATTCCATATTCGCCGGATCTAATAAACCGGTTTCCACGTCGTCTTATGTGGATGACATATTCGGTGGGGTGCAGGCGAAGAGTGTCGGCGTTGATGATCTGCTAGATAAGATGGGTGGATTAAATACAAACACCAACAATCGAAACTACAAAACACCCGATTCTGATGATTTCATCTCTGGCTTTGGTGTTTTCAATAATGGGTAGTGAAACTTTGTCTTTAATTCCTTCTAGATTTATAGCATTAATAGTTTAAACATTTTGCTAATCAATCTCTTGTTTGAGAAATTAAACGGACTGTTTTTTGTTAGAAATCACATAAACATCTTATAAAATTACAATGGAGTGTACTTTTATGGATCCTAATAAATATACTTTTACTTTTATTCCTTAACTGGTGCTTTGCTTCTGTCATGATGTTATTGATATGAACTCGACTTTGCCAATGACTGAAATATATAGGAGAGTCTCACCTTTAGTGTAGTCTTCCTTCTAACCGCCTTTTATTTTGTTTTTTCAGACATACAATCCTTTTATTTTGTATTTCACTTTTAATGTGTGTCATTTGTTATATTCTTTAGTGTTGAGATGAATAAGCCAAGTGTTACTCCGAACAAACCTGCTGCCGCGTCCCACGATGATCCCTTTTTGATATTTGAAACCGCTTCAGGCTCGGCGTCTTCAGAATCATTCCTGGACTCGCTGGGGCAGAAAACTAAGTTGAATAATTCTAAAGGGCCAAAAGGAGGCTCCCCAATACTGAAGTCCCCTCCCAGGCCAATGAGTAAAGGTGCTTTCTAAATGCATGAGCTTCACTCGTGACTAGCAGTATAGCCTTCCTTTTATTATATACCACTGGCTGAGTTAGGTGATTTTTTGATGCAGTTAATAGGTCAAATATATCATCAATAGATGAGTTTGAGAGTTTTGTCATGGGTGGGGCACGGACTAATGCTAGTAGTATAAAGGCCAATGTTAACGCTGCAGAGACTAAGCCAAACTCGTCAGTTAAGATAAACAATGGTAAAAGAGTTCCAGATGTGAAAGTGAGTCAGTCAAATGCCGTGGATGATCTTGAATCCATCTTCAGCATGGGCTCTCGATCAAGCAGTGTGCCAAAGTCAAGGACTACAACTATGGTAAAAGATATGAATATAATGAGCTTGAATGATTTTCAATACCCTCATACCATATTCACTTTGTTTTTTATTATAATAAGCAGACGAAGAGCAAAGGGAAACCTGAGGTGTCACCAAGAGTTCCATCAGGATCCCCAGCCAGTGAGATGAAACCTCCCACAATGACCTCTTTTGATGACCTATCACTGATTTTTGGTGGTACGGTTTTATTAAATTTAGTGATTTCTTCTGTAGTGAAGTGATTTTGTGGTCAACATATCATTTATTTATTTTTTGTTTCTGTAGGCTCCCCATCATCTGAATTCCAGGAGATTGAAGGTGAAACTGAGGAAAGACGAAAAGCAAGATTAGGACGTCATCAGAGGACACAAGAACGAGCGGTGTGTTTTGTTATTATTCTACCTCTATTTCCATTAATAAGGAAAGGGAGGCTCATCAATGCCTATTGTACACCATCTTCTTATAGTTTCTTTCTTAATATTTTGTGATACTGTATTTTCTGAAATGGTTTGATAGTCAAATCTTTAGCCTAATCTTTAGCTAACGAAAAAAAGAAAAGAAGATCTTTAGCCTAATGATGTCTACAGTGACCAGTGTATGATATTATTTTCATACGCTTCTTTAAAAGAAAATACGGGGTCTTCCTTGTTCATTCATGACATTAACACTATAGGTTTTATTAAAATAAATTCTCATTGGATTTGTTTTTATTACTGTCATATTTTCAGTTAAAAGCAGTGGCTGATATGAACCAGCGTGATATTCAAACTAAGATGGAGCAAGAAGAGAGGCGGGTAAGCGAGTTGTTTTTGGTTTAGATTGTTATTTATTTCCAAGGATAATCATTGTATAATACCATAATTCTTTTGATTTTATTCTGTATATATTTGTCAAATTTTCTTTGCATGACTTTTTATTTTTATTTGTCAGAGAATTGCTGAAAGTGCGGATGTTCAGATAAGGCGCTGGTCTGCAGGGAAAGAAGGCAATATGCGGGCTTTGCTGTCAACTCTACAATATGTAACGCTCATTTACAATCATTACTATCAATTGATAATAATTCGTTTTACTTTTGTGCTTTTCAGTATAACTGTTTTGTGCTGCGAAGAAATATCTTGAGCAGAGTGATTAAGTACTGCCAGTACACAGTCTTAAAAGTTGGAAGTGGCGAGGAGTAGCCAGCTCCAAAAATGCTATAGAAAGATAGAGGGTTGACTGTTATTTTGAAACCCTAAATCCTAAACATAAATTTATACACATATATGCTGAAAAAAAACCCCTAATTTATAGACGTACTCATAGTTAATGATCAAAAGTTAACAAATACACATCAATAACAACAAATGAAGGAATTGAACAACCTGAAAACTCTAAGTCGTAGAACAACTAAATATTCAAATTTAATTACAAGCATTTTATAGGCATCATCATCGTCTATACGGTTGCCCATTGATAAACATACTCAACCAACCAAGAACTTGGTGAACTCTCCCTTAAAGGTTAGTCGTTAAAGGGAGAAATACCTTGCGACTTAAGTACTCAACTAAATATCTCATAATATCTCAGCCTTCTCTATGTGAGTCTAAACTCTTAATATCAAGTGTCTATCATAGCATTGAGAGTTGATGTCCTGACAGCTGCACTATATGACACATCAATTGGTCTTTCAACTCAATCCTCAGCAGGTGGCTCTTTTTGGGATACTGTTAGTAAACTCTAACCATTTGATAAGTACCCAAGCAATTGGGGAACTCTAAAAGATTAGTTGCTGAGCAGGGAGAATCAAGCCACTTGCTCTCCATTTGATGTCTTATCTACATCCTCTTTGCATCCAGCCGTCCAATGCATTTATACAAAACCCTCTGATAGTTTTTGGATCAATTTTTATTATTGGATTGGTGTTCAAGAATTGGGAATTAAGATAAAAGCTTGTTGCATGCTATGGACGATGAAGTAATAGTGAAAACCTCTGATACTTGTCTTCCTCTCCTTTGAATGCATCTTGAATAGCTTCTTTGGCTCCATCTATATAATCTGTTATCGCCTTTTTCTCATTATCAAACCTAAAAACTTGCACTAGGAGCCTCTTAGCCGTAAGAGTATAAATAACATTGCTCCAAAAGGTAGGCATCAATACAGTGCTGATTGTTCTTTTTCCTTTAGCATCTTTGCTATTTTGGACTATGTAACTAATTGATTGAAAGCGAAAGTGTTTTTCTTTTTAATTTTTTTAATATGCTACCCTATTGTAATGTATGGAAGGTTGTGCCAAATTTTGCATTCCATATCTATTCTAACCAATTCAAACTTGTCTGTGAACTTTCACGAATTGTTTAAGTCCTATGAGTTGCTATAAATAAGGCTTATAAAATTAATCCCTCTTTGTTGTCCTGTTGACCCAATCTTTCCAGTATCTTCTAACATCAAATCAACACAGTGAACATGTGGAGTCCAAACAAATGTCGTTTCTTGGCTTGAAATAGTTTATCTAAGACTAAATTTCATAAAAAAGAGAGTAACAACTTACAAGTAATTAAGAATAAAAACTGTTAAAATGAAACTACTTTTGAATAATTTTATCAATTAAAACAGTTATTTCCATTTTTGGTATGCACTTGCACAACCTTGTGCCCTCCAATATCCTCAACAAGACTACCAAATACCAGCTCAAATAACTTTTCCGTGGTCTTCACATAACTAGATGCATCAAACACTCTTCACAAACATTAGTTAGATAATTCTCTAACAATTTATCAACAGCAACAGTTTTATCTCATTAGGTGAGGTGGGTTACATGAATCACAACCATTTTGCTTGGTAAAAGACTAAAGATTCAATGCAATCCATCTTGACCAATTCTTTTGATGTTTTTCTTGTCTTTTTGTGCTCTTCTTCACTGGGGTAAAAAATCATCTTATGTACTCTTCGAAAGGTTGCCTTCCTTGCCCTTCTCTTGACATCTTCAGAACCACCTTAATATACTTTCTGTCATCTTTTCATCTATTAGTGCCACACAATCTTGTGAAAGTAGGGAAAAAAATACAAGAAGAAGGGGTTTAATTGTGTTTTTAAAATCTTTTAGGCACTTTTTGCAAATATTGTTTGATAGAGAATATTTAGACGAAGGTTTTATATATTAAGCAATTAGTCAATCGATGAAGCTTTAAGAAATGACAAACTTACTTAATTGAAAACTTCCCGATTTTACTTGTTCTTTAAAAGACTCTTTCTAAGTTAGCATATATAAAAATAATATGCAACCTAAATAAATAAGGGAGAAGAGAGAATACACATTATATTTTTATATTGATTCATCTAACCATGCAAATTATGTCCAATTCTCAATCAATTAATTGAGTTTCACTAAGCATTTTAATGCTGTAGAGTACAATGGGAGTATTCTTTAGGTTCCTAATCACTCTTGATTAGTCCCTTGAGTACTCTTTTAATGAACCACTCTTGGCAGTATTCTTTTACAAACCACTTCTAGCTTAACCTAAGTATTCTTCCAGTTACCAACCACTCTTAACCAAATTTTTTTAAAATTTGTCTATTTCTGTAATTAGTGCACCAAATTTGCCTGGATATGTAAAAACACCATGCATCAGACATAGTTGAACTACTACGCTTTTCTCTTTCTATATCCTGATTTTTCTATAGAACCTTCATGTACTCATACCCTTTGTAAGGAGAAAAAAATCTACACTTGTGATAGATTGGAACCTTTAGATTTGAGCCATATTTCCTATAGTATCAACTGTTCACTTGAAGCTTTTTGAGTGTGCAACGTAAAATCAAACTTTCATTTTTCAAAGGAATCTTTATGTTTAAAATTGTCGTTTCTCTTGCTTCCTTGTCACAAGCATCAATTCTGCTGGTTTCCCTTAGTCTTTCCTAATTTTTGGTGGTTTAGATTTTAAACAGCCATAAATCCATGGCTATATATTTTTGGCTTTGTTGGCAGTGGCTACAGGGTCGCATGATTTTGCAGGTATTTTCCCACTTCCAATATGCCTCTACGCCATCCTCATCATCATTTTATGAGTTGGAAGGAATCTTCCTTACTCCCTTTTTGTCTCTTTGCTCAAATAATACCACCAATTATAGTCTTTCCATAGAAGCCACAAGTAAAAACCTTTCTATTGTTGATGTCAACTTTTATGCTGTCTATGCCTTTTAAACTATTCCATTACCAGTCTATATTGAAGTTATTTCCTATGGGTTTTACCATTGGGTGGGAAGAAAGTGACGCAAAAGATTCCTGGTGTTTCATGTGGGGCGAGTAGATGAAGCCATTAATGCTACAGACTTTTAGAGAGGTTGAAGACAGTCCTGGAAAAAAGAAATGTACAAGGTCAAAATGGTAGTGGGTAGGCCAGAATAGTAATTAAATCAGTGGAAATTGGCCAAAAAAAATATATGGGTTTTCATCTATCAATGGCTCTTAATTAGAGATGAAGACTGCTGCTAAAATCCAGTGAGAACAGAGATGGGACACTAGAAATTGGATGTGTAACAGCTGTGCAACGTATTTGAATGTTGGGAAGGATGTCAGAGTAGTGGGTCTTTGCATAGAAGCAGAGGCTAGGATTCCACATTGGGATTGAATGAATGTGAAGGGAAAGAAGTCATGTAAATGACCCTTCAGATTTCCAATAGTTGCTCAATCCTCGTCCCCTCCCCAAAATCTTTAAATAGCACTATTCAGGGGCACAGCACCACCATTACACAGCGATTAAATACTATATGAAACAGAATGGAACAAACTATTTTTTCCGTTCTCACTGGTGGAAAAATTATTCTTCTTTTCTAACTTCATGTCTAATTCTTTTGTATCATTAAATCGAACAACATAAAACGGAACTTGGGTCATGTGTTGTTCTGACCTGTTTATAAAAAATTCTTAGTAAGGAGGCTAGAAACTTGCGCTATTTGAATTAAATTTAAATACATATTTCAAAATTAAACATCACGAGATATATAAATAACTATTTGACCTGTGGTTAAATGAAGGCCCTGCTAGGTCTTATTTTAGTGTCAATAATTAATAAATTAATATATTACTTCCCCCCTCACTTCAAACTCACGACATTTGTTTTATTGCATGATTCCATCTTACCTTTGAGTTTATATGCAGGTTCTTTGGCCAGAATGTGGTTGGCAGCCAGTGTCTCTGACAGATATGATAACTTCCGCTGCTGTTAAAAAGGTGTATAGAAAAGCAACTTTATGTATTCACCCAGATAAAGTCCAACAGAAAGGTGCTACCCTGGAGCAGAAATACATAGCAGAGAAGGTTTTTGACATTCTTAAGGTACGCTGCTGAATAGTTATGAAGAAATCATATACTTTACCTTCAATTCTATACCCATTTTTCCCCTCCTAAATGTCATGATTGTGATTTTACCTTATCTAATTGCTAGTTCTACCTGATATAATATAACTATACGTATCTGCCAGAAATCTTGAAAACCTTAACAATATAAAATAATTAATATCTGATCAAATCTATTTTTCTAAATTTTCTATAACCTAATTAGAATGTACTACTGACATTGTAATCCAATAATAGATATCATGTTTGAACAATTATTAATTTTAATAATAAATAATTGAGAAGTGACATTTGTAGTGATTTTTAATTAGTTGATATCATAAACATTTTTACGTTGACGGCTGTATGAAAATTAAACTTATGTTTTTACTGAAAAATAATAGCAGTGATACTTTTTCTTAAATTTATTCTTCTGGACTTGAAAACAGGAATGTTGGACCAAGTTCAACGCGGAAGAGCTTTCTTAGATCTCATCTGCAAATGTTTTTGCAAAAATCAATAGATCTGTTAGCACATGCACTGTTCCGGTATCAGCCTGTTGGCTTGCCTGGCTGGTGTCTGATATATTTGTTTTTATGCCGTTGAAGATAACTGCATGAATAGTGTGGCATCATTTGGCAGCAGATTCATTTTCTCCCATGACGTTGAACGCTCTACTGTGATTTATGACATCTTTGTTGTAAGTAATAATAATGTTGATGGATTCAGATCAATGTACAAATTTGAAATGCTCAAGCTTCCCTAAAATTCAGCTACCTTGCCCAGATTGTGATGAGAAGGGTATATATATCTTATATTTAGGTTATTAGATATGCACAATTGCACGCGTAATATTCTGTGGGAATGAGTGATAATTCAATTATATACTTGTATCCTTTCTTTTGTACGAATAGAAAAGTTTCGATTCATATATTCTTTTTTTCATCTGAATCAATGAGATTGTTTCTGATATTTTGTTTCTCTTATTGAAATGTTAATAGTTGTATAAATCCGAAGCATTATCATTCGAGAAAATCGACTGATGCCCTTTAAGAATAATCAGGCCTGAAATATAGCAATCAAATATCTGAAATTATTAAGTTTAAGATGTACATTTTCTAAGGTCTCCCATAAAAATACATGTTGAGATAGCATAAAATTTAAAACTCTCAATCATAAGAATAAAATATATATATATATATATATATATATATATATATATTTTTTTTTTTATCTTAGAACAAATTTTCAACCAACAAACTAAAGAAAACAAAAATATTCCAGGATAATAAATAGTAAAAAGTCATTCTACAATAACCTATATTCAAGACAAAATTAAAAGTAAAACATTTATAAATTAGTTAAAATTTAGAAAGTGTTTAAATGTACTAATTAATTTTATATATTATAATACTACTTTTATATAACCAAAGTAACATCAAAATAACATTTAAATATAATAATTAAATATTTGTTTTATGTTTTGGTACACGGGTAAGGATTCTCTCTATCAATGGTGCCATTAACTTCATAATTATTATAATAATTAGAAATAAAATCAAATTGACAAATCTCATTTTTTATGCGTAAAATTAAATTAATTTTAAATATATTTTTTTAATAAGATATAAGAATTTATAATAAAATTTGTTTTATCTATTGTATAATTTATTAATATTTAATTTCACAAATAAAATGTAGTGCTTCAATATAATAAATGCGTTAAAGATTTGTACCCGTTCAAAATAAATAAAATAATAATATAAATAAGAGTGATTTCTACTTCCTATTTTACAAGAAATTGAAATTACACGTTCTTATGCGTTAAAGGACATGTATCCTAAGTAGGCTTTTTTAAACTGTTCTCCTGTTGACTGTCGGACAAATTGGCTTCATGAACTTTTTGAATTCAATTTCATTTTTTTAGTAATATCAGAATTTGAATTTTCTACTCGTTTTTATGTGTTGTTCATCCCTTAAGTTTTCAAAACATATTGATAAATATTTATTTTAATATTTTAAAATATGTCAAAATGATTTTTAAATTATCAATTATGTAAGACAAAAAAAAAATCAACAAAAAATTTGTACATTGTAATTGTCTGATCCATTTTTGTAATAGGTATCTTCCATGATGTTATGTTATGAGACAATAACATGAGGTGCTACTGAACAAGATAAACCTGCTCTGTCCATATAACACATTGACTTCCTGAACATGTCGTTCCTGGGAAAGTGTGTTCTGAATCAGTGCATTCATTTTCATATAATGCATACGGTTCTTAATTTTTTAATATTAAAAAGTTTGAGTATACGTCTAGCATTAATATCTCACAAAATTCTAAATAAATTACAGTTTAAACTGTTTAATAATTTTTCTTTAACTGCATCCAATTCAGATATTATTTAGCATAGAGAAAAATATTAACTCAATCTCACATAGTTAAGGAGTATTGGAGGTGTATGATTGATACAGATGATGCTAAAAAAATGTCATATTAATTAATAAGAGTTAAATATGTTTTTCGTCCCTTAACTATTGGCCGTTTTTGTGTTTAGTCCCTCTTTCAAACTATAGTACAATTTAGTCCTTCAACTTCAAAAAACTATGGTTTTAGTCTTTTTTACCAAATTTTTTAAACTTTATTTGCTGTTTCAAGCACGTTACATTATAGCATTTGGATTGTTTACACTGTTTGACACATTTTTGCTTCAATGTTAACTGAGAAATGCGTTTGAAACAGCAAATAAAGTTAAAAAAATTTGGTAAAAATGACTAAAACCAGAGTTTTCTAAAGTTGAAGGACTAAATTGTACTATAGTTTGAAAGAGGGACTAAACACAAAAACGGCCAATAGTTGGGGGACGAAAAACATATTTAACCCTATTAATAATAATGAGGTTGTTGTTATTAATTATATAAAAAAAATGACAAAAGAGTGAAAATAATATATTGTTATTAATAATAATAATAATTGTAATGATAAATACTAAAAATTAAGTAAGGACAACAAGTCCAAAATGAAAGTGAACTGAAAAAAAAGAACATCTATATTTTTTCTCTATTTCTTAATCAGCTATAATATATATATATATATATATATATATATATATATATATATATATATATATATATATATATATATATATATATATATATATATACTATTATTATAATATAGGTACATTAAAAAAGTCCAAAAAGTATAAAGAAATTAACAATTAATTTATTTATATGGTGATATATATGTTTTTCTTTTAAACTGCAGTAATTTGTTTCTTATGAAAAAAAAACTACTAACATATATAATTTTTATTATAATTTAACATAGAATCTTAATAGAATTATTCATTTAAATTTTGATAAATCATCATCAAAATTCATTAACATACAAATGGGATTTGATCAAATTAGTTTCTTAACATATGCGCAAGAAATTATAGAATAAATAGGCAAACTAAATCAATAAAGATCTAAGCAAATAGTGTATAAAGGGACTAACATGACAAAGTAAGTTATAAGGGAGAAATTTTTTGGCTTTCATGATTTTAAAGTTTTTAGAAGTGAATTATGACTATTTAATGTTTGTAACAGTGCATATTAAATGTTTTGCTTCAAAAGATTATTGTACCTAATGCTGAAAATTTTCTTTCACTTTTTCAAAAGTATGAACATGCATCATGTATAGTTAAGATAATTATTATTACAGATTAATAAATATGACTGAACTCTGTGTTGGAAAATTCAGAAGTGGTGGGGTTGCAGATTTTAATGAACAGATTGGTCAGATAAGTTGCTTAAATTCAGTCTCTTTATTACTTTTGAAACACTCCCTCAACACCAGATCCAAAATAATGCTCATGACTACAATACAATGCTATATGAACGTGTATATATGATTATGTTATATATAAAGCTTTTGATCTTTTCTTCTCGTACTTACTTCCATAAATGACTAAGGATCCATCGCTTTCAAGTTTCATAACACAGTGAAAGCGGTTAGCGGTGGAGGACTAAGTCTTATGTTCCTGTTTTGGTTGAATTGTGTTGGGCAGAAACACACTTTTCTTTCGTTTTGTTTTTTTATTTTCTGACCTCTGATCTTCCTTCTCTAAATTCTTTCCGTCTAAGTTAAGAGGGAGAATACCTGAAAAAAATACGCTTAAGTCAGCTATACTGTTTTAGTGTATTCTGATAGTAATTGGGAATAAAATATGTTTATTTGAATATTTAATCCTATATTAATAGGCCTTACCATTGTTCGGTCCATTAATTACTTGTTAATACATTATCTTTTTGTAGAATATAATACGCTAATCACAAGTGTCATATATTTGTCTTTGATACAATCATTAAATATATTAAGTAGTTATTAATGATTATCTAATCTGATTACTCACACTAAATGATCAATCGGTAAAACATAAAAGCTCCTACGGTCGGTCTAACCTGGCTAAGTACAGTTCTGGCTAAGCACAATTCCCATAATTATTTTTACAATTGAAGCTGGTCTGAGAGGGAAGAGGTGCCAAATTAAGGGATAATTCACAGAAAAGCATTCTCTTTAGTCCATTCTCAGTAGGTTCCTACACTTCACAATAATTATTATTTGTAAGAAAAAAAAGTGAAAAATAGTAAAAAAATGTTGTCAAAGAAGTGTAAACTTTTTTTTGTATGGAAGTGTAGTCCTGTAATAATATGATAATGTAAAAGGAGAAATATAGGTAGAGAAAGAAAATAACCTATGTAATAAATGGTATAATTAAAAAAATGAAAGTAAGAAGCAGAGAAGCTGAATATGTGATTATAATACTCTAGATTTATATGCTTTTACATCACTTCTTTCATTCTGAATTATGTTGCAGAACAAGTTAGACTAACAGAAACAGTAGAAAGAAGTTGAACACAGAGATGTTGGGTTTCATATGAACATGTCCAAGACATGGATTGTTGTTTCTGAAAATCTCTATGAATGGCAACCATAGTTGAATCAATAGTTTGTCTTGAAAGGCTTGTAAGTCTTAAGATCAATGAGAATCCCAGCAATAGAGCCAACTCCAGCTCCTATGGTCATCAAAAGGCAAGCAATGCTTAGTGTTTGGAGGCAGATCCATTTAGAGCTCCACTTTGGTATTCTCTTCTGAGTAATATACATTTCCACTGGGAAATACACCGTAAGGGGCCAAAATCCAAATGCTCCAATAAGCGCTCCTACGTCATTGAAGAATGGGAGCAGCATTGCTATTGAAGTGCTTACCACAACATATGCTGTTCTCCAAACCAATCGGAAGAGGTTGAGCTTGTAGGAATGGAAACCAGGGACTGAGATTTCAATGTCTTTGTTCACAAAATAACTATCTGGGAATCTCTGTGCTACGTTTTTCTCAATGAAAGCAAAGAGGGGCTGGCTGTAGACTTGGTATGAACCAACAAGGTGGATCACAATGGCAGCATTAGCAATGTCAAGGAGCCAGTATGGGTTGTAGAAGCCAAAACCAGTGAGAAGGTTTCCAGGGCTTGAGTCTCCAAAAGCAGCATAACCAAAGCAGCCACATAGCATGTAGAAAAAGGTGGTGACTGCAACACCGACGAAAGAGGCCTTCTTCATTGTTTTTGATGCCGATGGAGGTGATTTCACCGTGTCCTGTTTCATCACATTTTACACAGCCTTCTTGTTATTTCAGACCTTAGTTGAATCTCATATAATTTAACTGAATGAACTATACCTGAATTTCTATAAGGACGAAGGAATATGAATAGGCAAATGCTATGTCACCAAGCGCTTGCATGGTTCTCCAAACTTTATTAGTTTGAGTCACATAACCAACTGTTATCCCGGTTAAGCTTCCCCCCACTTTTCTGTTCTCTATTACAAGATCAATTCGTCAGATTTCTGACAGTGTTTCAAGAAGAAGCAGAAGAAACGATCATGAAGAACAAGGGAATAGAATCAATTCATACCAATGACCTTTCCAATACCAAGGCCTAGCCCAATGGTGGAGTATGTGAATGACATGACAGCAGCTACAAAGGACAGCCACCATAATTGATCAAAGCCTGGAATTTGAGAGAAAATAATCTCCAATATTCCAAACGAAATCATGTACACGTTGCTGTTCATATGACATGGATTCTTCCCTCCGCTCTTGTGGAAACAATTAGATCTTTCGATTGCCCTGTTTGAGAAGACACAAGCCAAAACCAGCCCAATTATACTATATAATTTTCCTTGGATATAAGGTAGTCAATTAGACATTTCACTATCACTAAAATCTCAAACTTACATCATGCTAATGGAAGACGCTATAGTGTAACCAATGGAGATTCCAAAAAGGTTAACATACTGAACCAGTCCACACATCTTGACCTTAAAGCCGTTGCCACCTGATCAAACACAGACACAGAGCAATGATTCTAAGCTAAAACTGTGAAAACGAAAGAGAAGTTATTAATGAAGTAAGTTAGGTTGGTGAGTTATACCAAAGTTAGAACGAATAGCATCCATGTAAGTGTAGTTTCTCTTGCCAGTGAGAGGGTCACCGGTACGATAACAATCAGTGAGAAGAAGGGAAGTGAAGTAAGTGATGGCAGAAAAAAGAAGCATAACAGCAGGGCCAGCAATCCATCCAAGCTGAGCTATAGCCCAAGCCAAAGAAAGAACTCCAGATCCTATCACTGCGGTTATTATGTGTGCGCTCGCTGTCCACACTGTTCCTGTGCTTGTCACACAAACCATACAACATATGAAAGGTAGAAACACAAAGGGTGTAGCATAGTATGTACCATCATGGTTTTTCTACGTACCTGTTCGTTTGGGGCGACCATCATCGTCGAAACACTTAGAGTCTCCTTGTTGATGCATGTCAAGGGAGACGTTAAATGTTTGCTGATCATGCTTGCTGCCATGGCCATCCATGCCAACCATCTTTGTTATCACACAATGAACAACAACCCAAGTTAGGCTTGGTCGTAAGTGTTAAGATTCCAAATAATGATGTGCCAAATGTCAAAGTCTGTGAAGTAAACGTGAAGAGTTCAAAGTGAGAACCATAAATTCGTTAAAAATTTTGAATTGGAAGTGGTGTTCTGATGATGTTATATAGCAGAAACCTCAAGTTAAAATGTTCGAAGTTGTGTGAAAGAGAGAAAATGGGTGGTTGGTATTAGAATTGGAGTCAAAAGGAGGAAACTAGAGTTAGGAGGTTCAGGTAAAAGCAGTGATCTTGGGAGTCAAAGAGAGAGAAACAAGATAGTAGAAAATGGGTTTAAGTCTACATCTCCTTCACCTTCATATATAAACATTTCGTGCGTAATAGTAGAAATTGGATAATCCAACCTACAACTATATTAGAAAGTGGATTTAAGTCTAACTCATCTCCACAAAACCAGCTTGTAAGACGAGGTGCACTTCACTTATATATTATAAATTGGTTTTATCTCTAATCGAAATGGAACTTCCAACACTATATACCACAACATAATAGTTTCGGCATTATGGTTTAATGTAATAATAATTAATATAATAGAAAAAACAAATACATAAATGTTATATAATAATGCATAAATTGATGTGTTTTATAAGATAATTGTTACGTAGGAGAATTTACCCTGTCTTTCCAAGTATGAAGCATCCAACAGCGTAGGTAATTTTTTTTGTCACTTTGAGTTTAATAATATGAATATAAGATTAAAGAAGTTAATAAAATAATTTAGTTTGAAAGAAAATATTACCTATGGTTGGTGCAGAACCTCTGGTAGAAAGAATAGGAAAAGAGGAAGAGTGTGAAATAAAGAGAAGTAGAAGGTATAATGAGCAGGTGTTTGGTCTGTACTAATTTGTTGAGATTATTATGTATGTATATATAGGGGAAAGACATACTAAGAGTTTGATTTCCTGGAATATCATAACCTACCTCTTTAAAAGACCACCGTACAACAAAAAATTATATTATTCATTATTCCTCTCATCCATTCATCTTGAAACAGAATTAGGTTCTCTCAATTATTAATTAATAATAACTTAATACCCAACATGTTTTCTGGTCCAATAACCCAATTCCAGAACATGCCACTAATAATTCTCCTACATTACCAATGGATTAATATTCAGATACTTCAATTTTTGGGCAGACAACTTGCATCTCAATAATTTTTAGATTTCGTGTCCCTCCTAATATTAAAATAAATAAATAAACACATTCTCTTCATCACTTTTTATCGGAATTTATGTGATCAAATTAATATTGAAATTGCATAAAAGTAAAAGTAGGCCAGGAGTTGGATCGAATTCGTATTCAACATCCTTTAAATTCAGTATAATTTTAATTTTAATATTTTTAAATTTTTATTCATTTATTTAATTTATCGAATCAGTTAGATATGAATTGTTTGATTTAAAGTTAATTTAGATACTTTATTTAAATCCAACACCGGTTATTTTTGAAGTGTTAGAAAAATATTTTTATAATTTATACTTGAAATTAAATTTTTAATGAATGTTGAATACATCCTAAACTTAAAATCAGTGTAACATCTCCTCCTTAGAAGTCACTACAACTTCATCATGCATACAAACCAAACATCTTATCTTTAACAATAAACTATTCTTTATTATCCATAAAGCAACACATGCATTGTTATATAGGCTAAAACATGAAAATTAACAAATATAGATGGTAATGCTCAACGATAACTACTTGGCATCCAACATCATGAGTCTTAGAGCTCCCTAGAATTAGCGCCAACATAAAGCTCTCCGTACCAAGCATTACTGTAAAGTGCTGAACATGGTTTATTTGCCACCTAACAGTAACTCTTTTTTGGAGTTCACTGACAAGTAAGCACCCAATGGTCCTTAGGTCGTGCCCAATGCCCTATACCATTAGAGTTCACTAACTTTAGTTTTCAACTTTGCATCCAACGGTTCTATGATATCATTCAATGTCATACTAATATTCACACCCTAATTAACTACAATAGGTTACCTAATTTGCTTATCTAAACAAATATATTTCTTCTTTAGTTTAAAATACCATAATTTAGTTCAAAATAAACCCCAGATAGAATAAATTGGATAATATTACCATAACCAATATATTCCACAAACATATATTTTCATTCAACCAATTTAATTTAACATGCACAATTTCAATTCATCATCACAATTAATTCATCAAACAAAAATCAATTCATATAATCAATTAGTTTCTTTTATCTAGATAGACATCTTAACTCAAAAGGTTATCTACACAGGCTCTACCTTACAAATTTTTAAGAAAAAAAAAAAGCAAAAGATGAAAATACTTTGTTCAATATTCATATCATATATGATTATAGTCCTTAACGCCTTAAATCATATGATGTTAATATTGAAATATGTGAAAGATGAAGTCAGATAGCGATAGAGAAAAAAAAATTTCAAAAAAATATCATTCTTATAAAATGAAACTTCAATTAATAAAAAATGATATTTATAATTTGACTTTTTAAATAATAAAATAATCAAGATTCATATTCTAAAAACCACTACTACTCCTAATTATTTTCTAGATCCTCCTAGATATAATAAACTACAATTTTGTGTAATTTATTATTAAATTAAAAATATCATACCAAAATTAAAATTTAAAACATATTTACAAATTTATAAATATTAAAATATAAAATTGAGTTGAAGTGGATTTCTATCAAATTCTAATGTAATGTGTTATTCAAACTCGTTCATAATTATTCCTTTTGCTTATTTTATTTATCTAACATTTTTTTGTTGATTAAATCTATCGATGGTGTGTTAAAATTTTGTATTTTAGAATTTTTTTTTTTTTGTCTTTTCTAAGTAAAAGAAAGAACATATGTGGTTACAAAAAGAAGAAAAAGAAATGGAAGAAGGGTTGGTGATGACTAGAGCTGTCAATTAGGCTCTCTAATAGGCTCTTGGCCCTAGCCCATGTGGGTTGGGGCCGAAAAAGCCCCTAGGGCCAAAAAAGACCTTTATTAAAAAAGCCCCCAGGGCTAAAAAGCTCCAAAGCCCTGTGGGTTAGGGTCAGCCCATGGGCTTTCTTTTTTACAAAAAAAATTAAATATCCAAAAATAAATTGTATTTTTACAAAGAAAAGGAACATTTATAACTTGGAAAATACATGTAAGCATANATGTAAGCANCTTTCTTTTACTTTAGTAAATATTTTTACATAATTATTAATTAGAAAATAATAAATAGCATTTCATATTTTTCATCCCTAAATTTGACGTTAAATTGAAATT
>NC_028355.1:12937078-12953521 GCF_000741045.1 Vigna radiata var. radiata
ACGTAAAATAATTAAAATAAAAATTGTATAATTTAGAGAGAGAGTAAAATTACAAAAAATTATGTATATAAATTATGTTATTTCTAAAATTTAATTTGAAGTTTCGGACTGAGAATAAAATTTAATTAAAGTTTTAGAGTGGGGCTAACCCACTTTAACCCTGACCCTAACCCACTTGAGAGGGGGCTTTGGGGGTTGGGGCTTTTTCCTGGCCCCCTACTTAAGGGGCTTCTTAAAATAGGGCTTTTTCAATAGTGGGTTAGGGCTGGCCTTGGGGCCATGGGTTAAATTGACACCTCTAGTGATGACAATTAACTACAATAAAGTAACTTAGCTTTGGCTTTGTTTTCATTATATACAATACAATCATTCTTAAGATGTTATGCGCCTAGAATCCCAAAGTCAATTGCCATTACTGAATCTAAGACACTTTTGACCGTATTTAAAAGTAAAAACTCGTATATATTCTTGTTTTTTCTATATTAACAACATCAAATTTATGTTTTATCTTTATCTCTAATATATTTAAAAATATGTATTCATATCTATTTAAATATTTATTAAATATCTTTATAAAAAAAACATGATATTTTACATATGTTTGAAGTGTTCGGAGTTCATTAGTAATCATAAATAAAATACAATATAATTTTTTTATGGATATTTTTCAAAATGAAAAATAAAATAAAATACAACTTCATTTGGAAATAACTTTACTTAATTTCGGTGGGGGAAAAGTGAAACGAATGGTATCGAAATAATTTAATTGAATAGAAAAATGTTAGAAAACCTTTGGAAACTTGGAAGGACATGTATAGGTATGAGACAAAACGCATCTCTCTTCCTTTAAAACAACACCGTCTAAGATGTTCTTTTGTAAGATAACATACTATTACATATAATTGCGTAGTTGGGATGATTTATACATGTATAATCAAAAACTCAGTACCAACATAATTTTTTGTAAACAAAAGTAAGTGAATTGTTATAAATTAATTAACTCTCTGGAATTTAGTGTGTACATCTTAATTACCAAATGAAAATTAATGTTAAATTTTGTTTGAGGGTAAGAATGAAAAAGAGTGGAAGTGAAATTAAATTGTTTATTTTCCTAATTTATGTGATATTTTTGTAATGAACAATTTATATTAAGAATTTAAAGTTGAAAGTCTAAAAAAAGTGGATAAAAAAAACTCATAAATTTTAAATTTTAATATTTTATGTTGGAGATGATATTAAGTCTCTTGTATTGACAATTTATATCTAATTGATAATTAAATTTTTAATATATTTTTTAAATGTTTTCGAAAACCTTGATGATTGATGATTGAATATTTTTGGGGAGAGTATAGTAAAAATGCATAAGTTGGTGTTTTTTTTTCTTTATTTGATAGTGTTACACTAACATTATTGATATTGTGTAGGCTGAATTGAGTGGAGCATCAACCATATTCCATGGTTGAAAAAAAAGTGTGGATGGCACTGAAATGGGAATAGAAAAAAGAAATAGGATAATAAGGCTGTTATAAGATGTAATAATTGGTGTTTTAAAGTGAAAAAAGGGTTAATCCATGTTTAAAGAAATGAGTAATTAATAATTAGCTTACTTTTAGAAATAACATTGGGCCCTATGATGAGGAAGTGATAAAAAATCGATGATATGAATGTCCATTTAATTTTATTATTTGTTTTCATAATTTTTATTATATAGAAGATAAAGATTTAAAAAAATATAGAAGATAACATTATTTTTTACTTTTTATTGTGTTAAGTTTTTTTTTACAGTTTTTGTCTTGTTTAATCAAGAAGTTTATTTTGTTTTTATATTGTTTTAGGTTTCAGTTTGAAACATAACATAAAATTTCAAGTCACATTATGCGGAAGTTTCAGGTTTAGTTCACAAAATTAGGTATTTATTTATGTTTATGCTTAAACAAAGGGGTTTTGATTTCTCTTGGACAAAAATTTCTCACTTACACAAATAAAAATCACATTTGGGTGCTTGGAAGAGCTTTTTGGAGGGGTGTTGGGAAGCTTCCCCAATCCTCCTTGGATCTCTTTCATCTATGATGATTTTCTTCATTTTTGGATTAAAGAGGAAAAGAGGTTACGATTTGGAGATAAAGACACGAATGAGAGATACAATTGGAATATGGAGTTTACATTTCTTCTCTATCTTTTATTTTATAAATCCTAAGTTTTCCACCATGAAAAACTAATCCTATTAATTGATATTAGATGTAATAAACTAAATTCTTGTATAATTTATGTTGTTAATATAATATAATATAATATATATATATATATATATTTTTTTTTTTCTTAGTTCATTATGTTTTTAATGTTTATTGTGACTTGATTTCATGATTTATTTATGATGTTGGAAAATTTTTTTTTAACCTAGATATGAAATGAAATATCTAATGGAGATTGTATTTAAGAATAAAACATAATTCATTAATAATCTAAATACTCTTTCTATTATTACTTTTTTTAGAATTCAAGAAATTGATACTTAACGAGTTATGTTCAAAATCATTTAGAATATTGATTTTGACTTGACATTAGAATTAGGATATTTGTGAATATATGAGAATTAATTAAGTAGATGAAAATTAATCTTAATAATTCTAAATAATATAAAATCAAAATAAAGAAAAAAATATGTTACATAAATCACCTCTTACTTAATTTTCTGTCTTTGTTCTCTCGTTTTGTTTTTATATAAAAAAATGTAGTATGTAATATCTAATTCAACTTTATATAAACCATTAATAGCTTTACATTTGAGTAAAATCAAATTTGAAGTTGTTTAAAAGCTCAAGTTTCATGGCTTTCACTTGCTCTTTTAAGTTTGCTTTTCTTATTCTTTTAACTTTGTTTCCATTTCCTCTTGCATTCTTTTTTGTCATGCTTTGTAGTTTAACTTGAGTATTTCTTTTAACTTCAATTAATTTGTGTATTTCAACTTGAGAGTTATTTCACCATAAACTTGTTGCTGCAACCATTTTCCATATGCATACACATATGTTAGAATTGGTCAAAAAAGATTTTATCCAATGAAAATATATGAAGAGAAAAAGATTAAGAAAATCAACAAATTAAATAGAAAATAAATTAATATATATAAGAGAAAGAAATAGATAATAAAATGTGTAGAGAAGAAAAATAAAAGAAAACGTAAAGTAGAAATAAAGAGAGAGAGAAGTGATATTGTAATTTTATTTTTTATCGTTAATATATTTGCAGTGAAATTAAAGAGTTTTATTTTGAGTGTCATTATTCCGCATTTATATTCTTAAGCTTTGACTGAAAATGAAAAAAAAAATCAAAATTAAACTTGTTATTGAAACAAAGCTATTAATTATAAAAGTAGAGATAATAAATGAAATTATCATACAATAATTTTCCTTAGTATCCCTTTGCCTATCATCTTAAATGGGTAAATTTGGCAGTTGTAACCCAAGCCTCATGATGCGAATCAAAGATTTTCTAAGAAAGTAAATCAATTAAATTTCTTAGCTTTCCATCTTTGGTGCGACGTTCGTCATGTCATTTCATTGATTTAGCATTTTCTTTTACGACATAAATAATGTCTTGATTTTTTTTATTTGATGCTTTGCGTACGCACTAGTCTAATACTATTGTTTTCGAAAACAATATATCAAGGTTGAACAACAAGGAAAATTTCAATACACACAATATTTAACATTTTAGTCATTCATTTTGGTATTAAGATCTAATGACTCATTAAAAAAAGAATTTTTAACGATTACAGAAAGTGACTGTAACAATGATTTTAAAATTGTCATTCATTCATTCATCCATCTTTCAAAGTAAATGACTACACTTCTTTGTTTCATTGATATGCGACGATGATTATAAGAGGAACTGTTTTTATTTCAATGAAATAATAATTATTTTTTGTTTTAACATATATCCTAACTTGGTGGCAGCACAACAACACAACTCTTCTTACATACAAAAGTTTTGTTATTATTCATAACTAAAGATAAATAAATAACAAAAGTCAGGAGTATAGTGGTTATATATCATTTCATGAACATGTTTCCTTCATGTATTATTTTTTTTAATATAGTTTTACAATGCGAATTTCATAATGTTATGGATTCAAACATAATGTTATTTTTCAAAACAAATAATATAATTTATTTTCTTCATTGTAAGTTACATGAATATATATATATATATATATATATATATATATATATATATATATATATATATATATAAAGAAATACAAAATATTGACATTCGTCATAAAATTCTTTCATCAAGATGATATGAGAAAAGAAAGAAAGAAAAAAAATTAGAAATAAGTTAAAAATAAGAAGAAAAAAAACATTGTTTTTGGATCTCACATAAATCAATATTAATAGAATAGTAAATATTAAGATCCTAGACTACTTTCTTAAATGAATTAGAAAGAGAAGAATTTTATAAATAACTTGCATGTTAAAAAGATGTTACTTAAAGAAGTCCCAAAAATACATAACTTGCCCTGTTAGACTAAAATATATAAACTAAAAATACCTTGCATGTTTTCTCTATATTTTTATCACCGTTTCTAACAATCTACGAATACTCTTACATATAACAATTTTCATAGGTTGGGTGGCTGTTCGTTTTCGAGACATTATCATGTTAGAAAGCCATCTTCTGTCGTAAGAAAGAATGTTCTTCACCGATTGGCCCTGTTTTGCTTTGATGTTCAAACTCCGGATACATTTTATGATGGATGGAAAACCATAGAAAGTGAGTGAAAGAGCTTTTTCACAGCTCAAAGAATCAAGCACAAGTATTTTCATGAGTGGATGTAAAAATGTTTTGATCATAAATTGTTGATTTAAAATCGATGCACTGTGATAATAAAAGAAAATACAGGAACAATCAATGGGACATTAGAACAAATTTTATTTTTAAAATAATTACTACAAAAAACTAATGATCAAAAAGATCCTTTTGACTCATCAGAGTCAAATATATCTTTGAAAGTATATTTTTCTACTGGGATCATGTGAACACAGGAAGTTGCAGAACAACACAAGTATCTAACAATACCTTTCATTTTAAGTTGTATAGTATTTTCAGGTGTAACAAATGGAGGTATATTGCCAAAAGGCATAGTAGGGAAGATATAAAGTTCAGTGAGCTAAAACATGGGAAAATCCATCATGGAGAGAAAGCAACTAGGACTCTGCCTCCTGTTTTTGCCACAAGACAAACAGGGCTTAGGAATGACTATAGCAACAAGAAGATTTGCTTTTCAGTTATTACCCATTTCTCTAACCGCAACTAATACCAGATATTATGCAATGTGACTCGACTAACAGAGAACCCTTCAGAAATCACATGTCTTTATTTTTTCTGAAGATGAATTCCATCCTCTGAACGTGGGAAGCATGCTACGTGCATACGAGAATCCAATGACATAAAGAGTGGCCAAAGGCCGTGTGCGTCATTTATGGAACAGCTGGAAGGAACTCTTCACGGAAATCAGATGTCCTAGTATGCTGTCCCCATTGTTCAGACCATAGAAAAGGGCACCAGTTCCTTCAGTACATCTCAATGATATTTGGGTCAAATGTTTGTTGGTCTATGATAACAAGTGACATATCTTCCCATTATGTTCTTCATAGGAAGTGGTCCCCTATTCATCATCACAGACGTTAAGGTTCAAGATTAACAGGAGGTTAAATATACTAATACTAAGTTCATGTCAAGATAATCTAAATAGAACGAAGATTTTTTAATAAAAGGCAAAAAGAATGTTTCACATTTATGTACACATCAAGTGCTGCCATAAAACCAGATTTTCTTTCGCCACTCAAAACCAGAGAGAAGAACTGACGTAAATTCATCTAGAAAACAGATTAATCATGTTATACACCAAAACTTTCAGATAATCTCACCTCTCCCACAAGGTTAAAATTAATAGAAACGGAAAGAATAAAGAGTCAGCAACATCTGGTAGTTGTAACTTACCACACATGAGAATCATAACTGTTATTACGATTATCGCCTAGCACATAAACATGGTCATTGGGCACAGTCTGCAAGGACACAAGTCGTACGACGAAAAGAAAAATATGAATCAATGAACAAATAAATACAGAACTAAATCAATCATTTGAGTTCACAGAACAAAAAAAAAAAAGATGAGCAGAACGGATGAAGGAGGTACATGGGTCACCATTAATCAGATATTACGGACCTTTTAAGTTAACACAGAAAGCTTTTATGCTCACAATTGTCTATTTCAATTACTCTTGAAAGTACAAATAAGATAAATGGTATGCATAAAATAATAATAAATAAAATTACAATTTTTCAAATAAAAATTTAAATAAAATAACAACGATCTTAGTAAAACATTCGTTATCAAGCTGTGTTTGTAAACTAGTAAAGTGAAGCATATCATGAACTTCATTCGTTTAAATTAATTGAGCTCGAATAAATTAACTCATTTATGTCTTATTGCCAATTTCTACACTATCATGTCCATTAATTTGATCACTGATCAATTCATAATTGTTGAATGTAAAATAAAATGAAAAAGGACCGTAACAACGAACAGGGATCTCACGGTTAAAGGAATTGTGTACGTCGGTGGTTGTGCTATGAAATCTTCCTGCTGAGCAACACCATTGACGTAGAGTACCCCATGATGAACCTGAAAGGTGACGAAAGATTCAAGTGAAAAAGACGTACGTAATGCTATTTTCCTACGCTCATACAACATACTATTACTAATTGTCAGGACATAAACATATAATTTGAACTAGTTTATTACCAATGGTTGTCATTAGACATGAAATTGTGGCTAGTCTGCACGGTAGACTAGATCACTAAAACAAATAATAAGAAACAAAACAAAACCTCAGTTTCAAAGATAGTGTATTTAGAATTCAATTTTGTAAAAAGTTCTTTTAATAACACTTTTTTAACAATTTTTTGACAACGCATACGTGACAGCTTGTGATTGGTATGTTTTAAACATTTTTTAAAATATAAATTCAAATAGACCAATAAAGTGATGATACGTGTACCGTTGTCAAAAAAGTTGTCAAAAAGTGTTGTCAAAATATCATGATCCTTCAATTTTTTATGCCCTCGTAATTTTGGCATGGACTTCCAAAGTAGATACACAACGCCAGTCTAATGCAAAAAGAAAGGAAGTTTGTAGAAGAGTTATACCTCAACAGCGTCTCCTGCTTTTGCTACAATTCTCTTAATAAAAACAGTTTCTGTGTTTTCTCCATATAACTACATAACAGAAAACCAATCATGTAATTGAATTGGAGATCTGAAAGTAGGCTACACAGATTCTATACCATTGCAACATACCTGTGTTGGATCCTTAAATGTTATAATATCATGTATAGAAGGATTCTTGATATAATATGAAGCCTGGAGAAACTTACATAAAAGATAATTAAAATTCAAAAATCAGAAATGAGGGAAAAGGTAGAAAAATAGAGATAAGAATTTATCCCATTTCTGAAAGTTTAGTGAGTAAAATGATTCAAAGGAAATTTAACCTAAGAAGGCGATTTTGGAAGATAATAACATCTTATGAGGAAAGTTTGTCGAAGGAAACAGCTTAATTTTGATAAACGTCTCAGTCAATTTCAAGATCTTTTCCTTCAATCTTGTGCACTAAATTAAAAGTGAAGAATAACATGAAAGGAAGATAACTAAGGACAAGGCTAGCCAATATAGCGTCAATCATTTGTAGAGATGGGTGTGCACACTAAAGATGTTAGATAAATGGATAATGAGAAAGTACAATTCACTGTTGGGATATAAACAAAGTCCCACATCAGTTAAAAGAAAAGACAGATATGGATTTATGTATACATAGATACTTCCATTGATAAGAGATCTTTTGGAGTGATACCAAAAATAATTTTATGAAAATTTGGTACAAGTGGACACTATCTTTCCAAGTGTAAACATTTATATATACATAGATACTTTCATTGATAAGAGGTCTTTTGGAGTGATGCCAAAAACAATTTTATGAAAATTTGGTACAAGTGGACACTATCTTTCCAAGTGTGAACATTTATGGGTGTGCCGATGCTAATATATGCAAAAATAAAACACGACAAATCATGACAAACTATCCATTCTCATAATTTGTTCCATGAGAAAAGAGAATCCTTCATATTCCAGCTAAAAACGATAGTTTATTTTATGCAGCATAATGCCTTGGAATGTTGCGACAAACAGAAATAGACATATATATTAGGAAAGGTAATGCAAAAACTTTCATAAACTAAATTAGAACTACAACAGTCAAATGTATATATTTACCACAATTATATTCTCACAAACTTTAACTAAACAGAAAAACCCGTGTTAGAGATTAACCTCAATGTCATAAATAAGGCAACATGTAAAGCTGATTTCACATAGCATTCAAGAATCAAGATGTACAAATGAAAGCAATAGTTGTACTAATTCTACAAACATAGTCACAGTAACATTGGGAAGGGAAAGGAAGCAATAGTTATATTAATTTAAGAATCAAGATTATATGATCGAAAAAACATGGTGACATACACAGAAAAGTCCAAGGAAGGAAGCAATAGATTTATAAATTCCACAAATATAGTCAACAAATAATGGAGAACGGGGAGAAGCAAAAGAAAAAAGTAGCAACTGAGGTAGGAATCCATTTTGGATCTTCGCATTAGATAGGAATCTGGATGTAGTAAATTCAATTTGGCAAAACCAAAACAGTGACGGCGTTCGAGATCCCAGTCTATAAAGGTAGATCGCGAACCAAGAAAAGAAAGAAAGTTCAGAAAAGGAGCAAATAGAAAAGCAGAATATTGTGCACCTTTTCTACAATAATCCGATCACCAACACGAAGGGTGGGGAACATAGAAGAGGAAGGTATGAAGCGAAGCTCAGAGAACGTGGACCAGAGAAGTCCAACAACCATAAGCCTAAGGAATCCGTCAAGACCCGGCCATCGAAGGAAGCCCCAACTCTGACAAGGCATCCATCGCAGCGCAGGATAACTTGTTACGAAGTTGTATATTGCAGAAGGCCTCAATAAGCTCATGATGCAACCTACATCCATATAGCACAAAAATAAATGAAGGAAGGAAGAATCAAATTCGTCATTCAATTGAAGTAAATTGAAAACGAAGAAGAAGGTCGGAAAAACCAGAAGATGAAAGAGCTGTAAGAGTGTGAAATGAGAGTGATGAGTAAATGGTGCTGTGATCTCTCTGAAAGAAGCCTCAGCTTTTGTATTTGACTCTATGGCGGAATGGAATAAGAGTTGATTCTTAGGGACTAAGTTTCTACTTTCAAACGCGCTTTCTTTCAATAATAATTTATCCTTATCTTTCAACCAAAAACCGATTATGGAGAAAGTGATAAAACGACGTCTTGCAAAGGTTATAAATGATTATTTCTTTAATCAGAATATTTTAAAAGGTTATTTCGATATTAATTATTAAAAGAGTATTTAATCTGTTCTGTGACAGTATTTTGCAGGTTACGATTTTACTTCCGAAATTTTTTCATGCAATATATTAAGAATAGTTAATATAACCTATTTGAGAAAATAATTAAATATAATTTTTAATTTTAGCTGTCAGAAAAACTTTAATGTCTAGAAGAAAAATGGAGCCATGATCCCTTCCTCGGATTCTAGGAAACTCAAATTCCAACATTGATTCCTAACTGAATTTGTCTGAAATAGTAACTAACATACCTTTTATCCTTGTATTATTGTCAAGTTTTCCTGAAAATTAATATTTTATTGTATTTAGGTGGTTAGTTTTTATTACCGTGGAAAGTTGAACCCATCATTCTTTTATAAATTCTTCAAATTAACTTTTTTTCTTCAGTTTAGTAAAAAAGTTGAAATAACTTTTTTTTTCTATCTTTCGGTTGAAGTGGTCCATGGTTGGTTATCTTTCTTTAATTTGCTCTCTTTCAATTATTTAATCTTAACCAAGCATGTAATCCATTCTAGGTTGGTGATATGCAAAAAAAACACTCTCTTCGGTTGTCGGCTCCCCTGTCATCAAGTCACCAACTTTCTTGACCTTCCGGCACTGGGCAGGCGTCAGCTCCCATACATGGTCTTACGACTTTGCGGAGACCTGTGTTTTTGGTAAACAGTCGCCCGAGCTTGGTTACTGCGACCCCCTTTATGAGGAGACACCCCTTCTCCCGAAGTTACGGGGCTATTTTGCCGAGTTCCTTAGAGAGAGTTGTCTCGCGCCCGTAGGTATTCTCTACCTACCCACCTGTGTCGGTTTCGGGTACAAGTACCCATTTGTTGAAGGTCGTTCGAGAATTAACTATTAGTGCAGTATATTTTTAGATAATCAATCTCAATAATCAATTATTAGTAATACTTTTTGTAAAGTCTAAGATAATCTAACCTATTAATACCTGATAATTACCATGAATGACCATTAACTCCTATCACTATATTTCATACACACACTAACTTTTATTATTAAACTATTTTATAACTTTCTTCTGAAAATAAATCTTATACTTTTCTCTGAAAAAATTGTTAGGTAGCAAGATTATCAAGTTCGAGAGTTTACGTAAATTCGTGAGAGTCGAGTAAATTTGACTCATAAACTCGTAAAAGTTTTTACTTCAAATGAAAAAAATATCTTAATTCAAATAATTCTACAACATTATATAATTTTAAATAAATAAAATTTATAAACATATTGTTCATAAAAATAAATGTTGTAAAACATAAATATTGTCATTTTTCTTAATTTTGTCTCCTTTTTCAAGCTCGCAGAATCGTTCCAAACTCGTGAATCTATACGATCTTACCGATTTCACAGTAAATTCTATCAAGTTTATGCAGAAAACGAGTTTACTTCTAAATTAACTCGAAAGTCATGTTTGAAAATATAAACTCATACAAGTTTACGAGTTAACTCAAAAATTTGATAATTAGATAGCAAATTTCACATGTTAGTTCCACGACCTTCCACGTTATACTCTCCTCCTCACAGGTCCATCAATACTAATTTTGATGTTCAAAAAGTTGTAGTTTTTTAATTAATAGTCATGTTTACATAGTTAGAGATAAACATTTATTTAAAAGTGATAAGACTGTGATTAGATATCAAATTTCAACTCCTATTTTCATGTGTCAATTCTTTTTTTTTTTTTTTTCTGTTTATCGATTAATTGATCCATCTTATATAGTAATATGCTCTCTAAAAATATTAACTGAAAATAAAAAAGAGAAAAATAACTAGTAAAATTATAAGGAGAAGTTATTACTGTTTGAAAATTTAGATTGATTAAATGAAAATATTGAAAGTGAAGCTAAGAATAATGAAGTTAATAATGATTTAAGTGAGCTTGTGATTTTGGAATATATATCTAATAATGAAAATTTGACATTAATGAAGAAAAATTGTTTCCCTATTTAAATGAAAAAAAAAGGTAAAGAATCCAAAAAGTGTTTTCTCTAAATAAATTCGCAAAAATTATATAGAATAATAGAGGCATGATACATATTTATATTTGATACGTGTTATAAGAATATAGGATTATAAATAAAATTTACTTTTAAAAAAAAAAAAAAATTAATATCAAATAATTATCAGTATTATATATGTCATCATGACCTTAATTTTAAATGATTCTTTCTAATATTAAAGTTGCTTTTGTATCCTTTCCCGTGTTAGTTAATAAAATGTGGACTTACGAGATTTTTTTTCTCCGCAAATTGAAAGTATTATATATTTGCTTATAAAATATTGTTATTTGTTCACGTGTAATTTACTTATGAATTGAAAGTGTTATATATTAGGCATTAATAAAATTTTTTCAAAATTTAAAATAAAATCTTACTCTGAGATAATCAAAATCACAAGATGATTCAAAAAATTTATCTGCTGAGAAAACATTATAATCAATACTGTTGAGATCATAGTGATTTTGCACATTATTTCATGAGTGAGATGGAGAATGACGGTTAAATATTCTTTTACACTTTTTTTTCTTGGTCAGCTTATATTATCTTAAGTACGTTTATTTCAATTCTTCTATGTTTTTAATGTCTATATTTCAAACACTCTCACTCTAAGTAAGTAATGTAATCGATTGAGATGAGAATAAAATTTTAAATTTATAATAAATGTAATATTTTTTTTAATATTTATAGATTTTGTAATAGGCTTATGAATAGTAAAATTATAATCACAGTCTAAATTTTAATAAGTAAAATTTACTAGTAAATTTAATTATAAATTATATTTGGGTGTTACTTCCTCCACCATCATACCATGCTTTCTCCACCTCCTTAAATGATTTTAATTTCAATTTTATCCTTCCTATTTTTACTCATTTATTTTTGTTGGGCAGCTACACTCCACCCATCTTTCTAAGATTCAATTTTCTTCTTCCATTTCCATTTCACTTCCTCTCCTCTCCTATTTCCGTTTCTTCCCCATTTCCGTTTCACTTCCTCTCATTTCTTGTTTTCTTTTTTACTTTAATTATACTATATCTAATTACTTCTTTCCATTTTTTCCCAAGAAAACCCCAAACAAGGAAAAGGAACAAACCTCATAAATATGCTTAAAAACTATTATAGTCAATGGAGGGAGAGAATGTTAATTTGCGACTTCATGGCTTCCGCTATCCAATTGAAAATCTGGTTAATGTGGCTCAAAGGGTCGAGGGTTTCGTTTGGAAAGATATCCATGAATATTGTAGGTAAACCTGGGAAGTGAAGTAGAAAATGTTGATCTTTGATTTGTTTTGGGAGAGTGGTGGATAAATGAAAAAGCACAACGAGGCTGGAGGTTGCGAATGTGTAGTAGAAGAAAGTGGGGATGTTTGTGGTGAGATTTTTAGTGAGAATTTTGGGATTGTTGAAGTTTAAGAAGTCCTCGAAGCTTTGGAGTGCAAGGACAACGTTTTGGGTGTTGTGGCAAGAGAGTTAGAGGGAGAGTTGGGCCATGGGAACACTGTGTAAGGTGACATCCATTGATATCAGTTTGTCCAACGAATGTTGACATTCGTTTGTCCAACAACGAATGTTGACATTTGTTTATTGAAAGGTAAAAAAGAAATGAAGAGGTACAAGGAATACTGTGTGGCGGTGGAGGAAGTAATTCCTATTATGCTTAAAGTTGTACAGAATTTAGGATAATTGATTGTCTGGCTAGATAGATCTCTTAATCACTCATACAAATATATTGTACACATAACAAAATATTTAAAAAATAATTTTTATTTTTTATTTTTTACTAGTGGAGAACTTTGATTTTAATAATAAAAAATAATTATGGATTGAATGAAATTCGGGAAGACACATTGTTAAAATTGAAACAATACCTACTACTATTATAAATTAATTTAATTATATTTTTTTATGACATTTGTTTATGTATTAAATTTAAAATTTGTATATATAGAGTCGTTGTTATTTTTTGATGGTCTAATATAAAAGCACTGTCGTGGTTAGTTTATTACCTTCATTTTAAATTTATGTAGAAGCATTCCATTGTAACATTGGGCCTTTCCTCTTATCTATTATCCAACAATAAACCAATCACCCATACTCTAGGATGCTTCTCAACAAATATTCTCTCCTTTCACTTTATTATAAGACAAAGTAATTAATCTTCACTTTAATTTAAAAAGGTAAAAATTGCCATTATGCAGTAACTATGGTTGTTTTCATCTTTATTAAATATCTTCAGATGACGTCACTGCAGACGAAAATCATGAGCTCAAAAGTTAACTTAACTACAATGATTGAATAAATAAAAAAATAAGTAAATAAAACAGCGCTTGAAAGAAGAAAGAAAAACCTGTGTAGCTATTACTTTATAAATAAATAAATCATAATAAATTTAAGTGATGAGGAAAATTTGAAAGGATAAGTTGGGCCCACTAATATCCTCTTCAAAGTTTCTACACAACACCCTGCCATGTTAGTGCAGCTCAAACACACTCCCATGATGAAGAAGACAACCCCCTCACCTTTTCCGTTTGTAGCAGTGCTACTGTTAACGCTAAGCTGTGCGGCGGAGGAGGAGGCTCCCACCACCATCATCTTCACCACCCTCGGCAGATCCTTCTACGCTTTCGACATCTACTCTCTTCCACTTCACCAACAATCTCTAAACCCTAGCCAAGAACTTCAGCTCACCGATGGCCGCTCCGTTAATTTCAACGGCCATTTCATTTCCAATGCTTCCGCTATCCAACTCCCTGCACACTCTCCTCCTCTCCAACTCGTATACATAACGGAGAGAAACGGCTCCCCCTCCATATACTACGACGCCGTTTATACTTCCACCACCACAACCAGATCCACTCATGAATCTGTTGCCGCAAAAAGAATCCAAATCCCTCTGTTACCGAACAAGCCCACCGACACTTATCCAGTCTCCATCAAAGACAAACCCAGTGTCACCCCCGATGGCGAATTTTTAATATACGTTTCCACACACGAGGACCCTGGTGTACCACGGGCCAGTTGGGCCGCTGTTTACTCCACCCACCTCCAATCGGGCCTCACCAAGAGACTCACCCCCTACGCTGTCGCTGATTTCAGCCCAGCCCTCTCCCCTTCCGGTCTCTGGACCGCTGTTGCTTCCTACGGCCCAGATGGATGGGCCGGCGAAGTGGAGGATCTTACCACAGACATCTACATCTTCCTCACTCGCGACGGAACTCACCGAGTCAAAATCGTCGAGCACGGAGGCTGGCCCTCCTGGGTCGACGATCGGACTCTATACTTCCACCGCCGAGGTGACGACCAGTGGTGGAGCATTTACAAAGCGATTATCCCCTTCAACGGTCCCGTTTCCGTTGACTCTGTTACCATCGAGCGAGTCACTCCACCAGGTCTCCACGCCTTCACACCCGCCACCTCCCCAGACAACCACAATTTCATCGCCGTCGCAACGAGAAGACCGGGCTCAAGCTTTCGTCACATCGAATTATTCAACCTGGTGAATAACGAATTCACGGAGCTGACTCGATTGGTCTCACCTCGTTCTCACCACCTCAACCCCTTCATCT
Organism: Vigna radiata var. radiata; assembly: GCF_000741045.1. Classification (NCBI taxonomy): domain Eukaryota; kingdom Viridiplantae; phylum Streptophyta; class Magnoliopsida; order Fabales; family Fabaceae; genus Vigna; species Vigna radiata. The sequence goes on from NC_028355.1 coordinate 12,952,154, forward strand.
CACCGGATGCATCCCGTGTAGGCTACCACAAGTGCAGAGGAGAACCCAACGCTGACAGCAGCCCCCAGTTTTCACTCGAAAACGTTAGGAGCCCCGTCCCCGGTCTATCTCTATTCCGGTTCGTCGGTTCTTTCCCGGTTTTCTCACCCTCCGGAGACCGCATCGCGTATCTTAACCTTCCAGGGATTTACGTGGTGAACCGGGACGGCTCAAACCTGCGTAAGATTTCCAACGCGTTGGCGTTTTCCACGGCTTGGGACCGGGTTCGACCCGGTGTGATATACACTGCGATTGGGGAAACCTTTGCCTCTGAGAGCTCGCAGGTTGATATTGTGTCCATTGACGTTGATAACGAGAACAGTGTGAAGAGGTTGACCTTGGACGGAAAGAACAACGCGTTTCCGTCACCCTCGCCGGATGGGAAATGGATCGTGTTTCGGTCGGGTCGGTCGGGTCATAAGAATCTTTACATAATGGATGCTGTTGATGGAGAGAGTAAGGGGCTTCAAAGATTGACGGAGGGTCCGTGGACTGACACCATGTGCAGCTGGTCACCGGATGGGAAATGGATCGCTTTCGCGTCGGACCGGCATGCCCCGGGAACCGGGAGTTTCGAGTTGTACCTGATCCACCCGGATGGAAGCGGGCTGCGGAAGGTGATTGAGAGCGGGTCGGCCGGGAGGACGAACCACCCGTATTTTAGCCCCGATGGGAAGAGCATAACTTTTACTTCGGACTATGCGGGTATATCCGCGGAGCCAATCTCGAACCCGCATCACTACCAGCCCTATGGTGAAATATTCAGGGTTAGATTGGATGGGTCGGGTATAGAGAGACTGACCCATAACTCGTACGAGGATGGAACACCCGCTTGGTCACCCAAGTATATACGGCCAATGAATGTTGAGATGGCAAAGGGTGGACCCTACTGTTCCTTCGAAGATTGTCATTGGCTCAACATTATGCCCAATTCCTCCTCAGCTTTCGCTGCTGCTCTCTAGTGCACTTTCTAATATAACACTATGTACCATACCACTTCTAGGTTCCCTTTTCATCAAACTTGGAAGCCATTAAATAAATAACTCGTTACTTTATTCTTCCTCTTCTCTTTCTCCATTGCATCACCTGTTACAAAGAACCAACACCAATACAAAATAATAACTACAAAGTATGTCGAACGAGTTGACGGGAAGACTTACCGTTACTCAACCAAAAGAGAGATTTTTATCATATTTATCAAGCGGGCTAAATGATATTTTTACATATAGATAGATTGTGTACCCTACATGACCGTCCGTCCACGAGACCCACCCGGACAAACAAGACCGGACACGCGAAGACCAGACCTGGGAATCCATTTTAATGCAG